>NC_064421.1:11272500-11577500 GCF_023375975.1 Astyanax mexicanus
CTGGAGGATTGGAAGGTAAGCCTTCAAGTTTTGGCAACTTGACCTTATGAGCCAGGTGCAGCTGGAGCACGTTTTACCTCCAAGCTCTGGGCTAGTGGCTGTAGGGCATGAATACAAAGCAGCTGCTCAAAGAAAGAAAGCTATAGGAAGGTTTCACCAAGAGAGCACAATACAGCTGTAGACGGCTGCATCTGTATGGCTCTCTGCTACAGCCACCTTAATATAAACCCAAGCTTATACATACGTTCCAAATTATTATGCAAAAAATATTGGTAACACTTTCTATGAATGTCATCTCTATTAGACTCTATAACCACATTCACAACATATTATAATGCATTCATAAGGCATTATAAACATGGCTATAAATATTTATAAAAATGCATAACCCATTATAGCCATGTTTATTAAGCATTATAACTTGTGAACATAATACATTATGAGCTGTGCTTATAATATAATAGCTATCGTTAATAATATAGTCCCAAAATGAAAGTCTATTACTTAGTTACTTAGAGCGCACAAAGACCTGTTATAATACATTATAATTAGCAATAACTAATATTATATTCAAGACAAGAATACTTTATTAGTGGTTAAAAATATATTAATAGGATTATTTAGGGTGTGTTTATACGTTTTTTTGTCAGCAGAAGCTTTTTTAGTCATAATACAGTCTGTAAGCCGGGACTGAGTTTCTTGGTATTGACGTTATGAACACAGCTATTAATGATTTATAATCACAGTTCATGATGCATAATAAACATGGCTATGATGAATTATACATTTTTATAAATATGTATACCCGTGTTTATAATGCCTTATGAATGCATTATAATGTGTTATGAGTATGTTTATAGAGTCTTATAGAAATGACATTCATAGAAAGTGTTAACCAAAATTTTTTTCCTGAATTTTCTATTTAAAAAAAAAACATCCTAAAAGGCCAAATTACATGTTAACATAGGAACCCTTTTTTGATATCACCTTCACAATCCTTTGGATTTTTGCATGAATCCGAACTGCCCCCCACCCTCATAGATCTTTTGCTTGATGACACTTCAAAGGTTCTCTATAGGGTTGAGGACAGGGGAAGATGGTGGCCACACCATGAGTTTCTCTTCTTTTATGCCCATAGCAGGCAATGGGCCCACTGCAACCGTTTCTGATTGTGAGCTCTGGTTAGGGGTGGCCAAATAGTAGGTTTATGCACAAATGCAGGCCTCTGAAGGATTCATCACTTTAAGGTTCTCAGGATATCTACTGTTTTCATACCTTGTCCAAGGCACTGTATCTTTTCGCAGCAGAGAGATCCTTTTTCTTCCCCATGTTGCTCGAAACCTGTGGCTTGCTTTAATTATGTGGAACATCCTTCTTATGTAGTTTTCCTTTAATTGGGCTCACCTGGCAAACTAATTATCACAGGTGTCTGAGATCGATTTAATGATCCAAAGAGCCATGAGACACAATACCATCCATAAGTTTAATAATTTGGAATGCGGTGTATAAGTAATAATGATGAAGATGTCATTCAACAACTTTTAAAACAATGGCTTGTAAGGATGTAATGTTTAAACAGCAGGTGTTGAATGTTGCCACAATCTGCTTTCTTTATTTTTTTTTTTTTTACTTCTTTTACTTTATACTTCATTATAGCTCAATTGAATTTTGGTTTGCAGCATAGACAACTGAGGAAGATACACAATATTTACACAACTGGCAACACAACACAACCCCACTCAAACCCTGTCTGACGTAAAAATAAAATACAACAGAACTGGATCTGTTGTATTCCAACAATTTTACCTGCTCCCATAAGCAAGTATTTAGTCTGTCTATGTTAATCATGCTAATGTTACATGTAATGTTATGCTAATATGGTTTGTGTGGTGCAGTGGATAACACCACAGTGGTTAGCAGTGAGTTAACCACCACATTGTGTAAGAGACTGCGGTTCAACTCCCAACCTGGGTGAATGAATGCTCTGCTACACCAATAAGAGTCATTGGGCTAGACTCCTAACACTACATTGGCTCAACCTTGTAAGTCGGTCTGGATAAGAGCATCAGCTAAATGCCATAAATGTTAATGTAATGTCCTGTAAATCAAACCATACCAAGGTTACCATGCCTTACCAATACTATACTATTTTAGGATGTTAACACTATCTTTAATATTTAATGCGACCTGTATCTGACATTTATCTGACTAGTTTATGCTCTTAAACTGTTGCACACTCTCAAAAGAGCAATGCTTTACATGACGTTTCAGTTTCACCTTCTAAAGCATCACAGAAGCTATCAATGAGTTCCAAAGGTTGACAGTTGGCTTAACACTAAGAATGTGTTTGACCAATATAGTGCATTGGTCAATTGTAGATCACGCAGCTTGATTTAGGGTGTGTCATTGTGTCTTTGTTATAAACCTAAATAAACCAATCAGTGTTTAGTCATAATTTCCTTTAAGAGCCAGAGGTGCACTGACTTTGGCACATTCGTATCTTAACATTTTAAAACAGCAACATGCCAGAAATTTATCATTCACTCGTCTGGTCGGTTGTAACACCATCTTTCTAATTAGTTTGAAGTAAGACATCACCCCAATAATTTTTGAGGCCTTTAAACTCACAATCCAATAACAGAAAACCAACTGCTTTCATCCATTTACCTTCCACTTTCCTTTTCCTTCATGTAAAATTCAAATTAATCCAGATTTGTCTGCTCAGAAGTCAAATTGCTGCAAATTAAAGGTTATATTTCAGTCACTTTTACCTGCTGTGTAAGGAAAAGAGAAAGACAGGATAAAAAAAACAATCTCTTTTACCTCCAATGACGTGGAGTGAGAGAATGGAGGAGTGCCTTCCAGATGGCTTCCCTCCCTCTTCAGCAGATGAGAATCCTCCTCCAATTCCCCGAGTTAAATGATCTCTTATAAGCTCTACTTCAGAGGTCAGGGGGTGTGGAGGGTGTGGAAAGGATGGAGCTCGGTTCTGCTCTTTTAATGTTAGAACAGATGACTGTAACGAGGGCAAGTTGGCCATTTTCTCTTTATTTTGTGAATAGAATGAGAATGTGGGATGCCGCTTAAGGACATGCCACAGCATCTCGATAGGGTGGAGATCCAGACTCTGACTTGAGCATTCTGAAACATATCCTCGGCTTGTAATTTAAATTTTCAGTGGCTTAGGTTTGACTGATCGATTGATAAGCAACACAGGGTCACCAATTACATAGTTTTTTTTTTTTTCGTTTTTTTTTTACCAGAAGCAACACACATTGAGCCTGTGAGAAACCTGTGATAATTAGTGCCTTGAAATGCACAAGAGACTAGGGCTTTGTATTTGCCAGAACCTGCCATTACAATATGTATCACAATGCAGGGGAGAATGATCATTGTTGTTTTATTCTATTTATTCTACCATCACTTTTTGCACTTTTGCACTGTGTAGCATTTGTGTTTTAGGTTGGGCCAAAGCAAAAACAAAAAAATAAAAAGGAACATTCCAAATCCCAAATCTCAAATAGGGCTGGATCTGACTAGACTGGACTGCCTGCTGAGTCTATTTGATCTGCAATAACAAACATCGTACTTCTGTGTCTTAATAACTTGTCGTCTTCTTTTTATTTATTTATTTTTTCGCTGACATTTCCGTCAGCTCTCGAGAGAAGGGGGGATGTGGGAATTCCCAACAAAAGTCTAACAGGAGCTCTGCAACAGCTTAGCGCAAACAAGGGATGCTAGGTGTGGACCCAAATTGGCAATAATGGGCCGATTTTGCTTGACGTTTCTGTCTACATCGTTACGGCGGAGCCTCAGCAGGTCTAATCTTGTTGAAAGCAATAAAACAGGTGGTTTGACAGAACACAGACCTTAGTAACAGGGCCTTCCCGCAACAGCCCGTCATCTCTGGCTGATAAGGCCAGCCAGACATCCATTTACTGAGTGCAGGGCAGTCCTTTCCTCTGTGATATCCTTAAGTCATGCTTTTTTTTTTTCTCGGTAAAGTTAATCTCGGTCAGTCTTTTGCGCGTGGCCTATCAGTTTTTGTGCTGCTGCAGCAGGCAGAAGGAAAGCAGCTTAGCGGCGAACGGCTACGCGGACGACACTGATTCACGCCCGCAGGCATATGAGGGGGGGCTGAATGGAAACTTTTAGCGCAGGGTTTCTAAAATTGTACTTTTTAGATGTCCCCAGGTAAGCTCCACATGTCTCAGCCACTGCTTGCTATTTGTTACATCCAAACAAATCCTGCATGTAAGTACAAGCACAGGCTGCCTGCCTATGTAGAGTCTTTTATACCCATGATCCTCTGATTTATTCACCTGTAATTGCAGTCGTGGAAAATTTGACTTATTTAAATCGTAATTGAATCTCCTTTCATGGCAATAAACAATTCCTCCATTAAGCAAAGTCATTTGTGAACAGTATGCTAAATAGTTGCCAATGCCAATAGTTGCCAAGCAACAACATGGGCCGAGGATATTTCATGAAGAGCACGGTGGATTTATGTATCTTGTCACAGGAGACAATTATTTTGTTTCACCATATATATATATATATATATATATATATATATATTTTTTTTTTTTTTTTATTTATTCACATATACAGATTAACAAACTTGTAACAGTATAGAGAGAAAGAAATGTTGGTACCACTTTAAAATAAGATTACCTTCATAAAGGGTTTATAAATGGTTTACAATTAGTTTATTAATGGTTACTAATTATGTTGTTAATGCCTTAGAAATCATTAATAATCAGTTATAACACATACGTAGAAAGGGCAACAATATAAATGGCTGTGGGTTCACTATTTGAGGTAAAACAGGTCTTTTTTGCCCTTTCTATGTGTATGTGTTATAACTGATTATTAATGATAATGATTTTTAAGGCATTAACAACATAATTAGTAACCATTAATAAACTAATTGTAAACCATTTATAAACCCTTTATAAATGTAGTCTTATTTTAAAGTGGTACCAAAATATAAAAAAAAACAGTCAAGCAACATATAATAAGACAAGACAACAGAGAGGTGGTGTTATAGTAATAAGTAA
Organism: Astyanax mexicanus; assembly: GCF_023375975.1. NCBI lineage: Eukaryota > Metazoa > Chordata > Actinopteri > Characiformes > Acestrorhamphidae > Astyanax > Astyanax mexicanus. Next base: position 11,277,561 of record NC_064421.1, read on the forward strand.
AATGAAATAAAAGAGTGAAATAAAAGAGAAAGTATTTCCAAAAACAAACAGAAGAAGGGATCAGCTTTGGATAAAGTTCAAAAATGGGGACCAGATGTTGTTGTAGTGATTGATATTATGTTTTATGGTAAATGTGAGTCTTTCCAAATTGGAGTGGGTTAACATATGAGGCATATGAGTCCAATTTGTATTTTTTTTTTTTTTTTAGTAAAATAAAATGCTCATAAAAAAATATATACAGTAAATGTCTTAATGAATTCAATACTACAATAGAGAGAAATATAGTGTTGTCTTAAAAATCTTCTTTTTAGCATTTTAGTGCTTTTCTTGTACCCAACTTTGCAAAAACTTAGAAAATTGCAGATATAGAGATGGGAATCCATCCACACATTGTTCTGTATTTGTCAGAGCAGTTTGATTAAAATGCTCAGCCTTTTTTTTCCCCAACATTGCAAATTTTAACCCGATTTCAACCCTAAATTTTACCCTTCCAACTAAACGCCCAGTTTAAAATAATTTCATGGTTGGGAGATGAATTGGGCACAACTGTCGCGTGGCTGATTTGGTGGCGTGAGAGAGCAGCAACAAATAAGTCAAATCTAAACCAGATGTCAACCGGACCAAGCTCCCAAGCTCATTAGCGGCCCTCCAATACTTTTAGAGTTTTGAGCAGTTTAGTGAGTGTTTAATAGCAAGTCGAACATCTGGAGACTAAGGCTACAATTACATTACCAAGCTGAAGTGAGGCAAATCAGATTTTTTGCTCAATGTGGCTCAGATCAGACTTTTTTATGGTGTGAACGTGCCAAATCAAATTTTAGTCCATTTCATATGTGGTCCTAAATCGGATCCGAAACTATTTTTTAAATTATGTGCCTGGATTTAGTGTTTCCTGAATGTTTTAGTGGTTCTTGGTAGTTCTTTGGGGGGGTACAGTGGCTTAGTGGTTAGCACATTCACCTCCAGCACTGGGGACTTTGGTTCAAGTCCCTATCTGGGTGGAGTTTCCATGTTCTCCCCGTGTCTGCGTGGGTTTCTCAGGATACTCTGGTTTCCTCCCAGAGTAAAAAACATGGAGATCAGGTAAATGGAATACTCTAAACTGATCTGGTAAATTAGATACTCTAAATTGATCTGGTAAATTGGATACTCTAAACTGATCTGGAAAATTGGATACTCTAAATTGATCTGATAAATTGAATACTCTAAATTGATCTGGTAAATTAGATACTCTAAATTGATCTGGTAAATTAGATACTCTAAATTGATCTGGTAAATTAGATACTCTAAATTGATCTGGTAAATTGGATACTCTAAATTGATCTGGTAAATTAGATACTCTAAATTGATCTGGTAAATTAGATACTCTAAATTGATCTGGTAAATTGGATACTCTTAATTGATCTGGTAAATTGGATACTTTAAATTGATCTGGTAAATTAGATACTCTAAATTGATCTGGTAAATTGAATACTCTAAATTGATCTGGTAAATTGGATACTTTAAATTGATCTGGTAAATTAGATACTCTAAATTGATCTGGTAAATTGAATACTCTAAATTGATCTGGTAAATTAGATACTCTAAATTGATCTGGTAAATTGGATACTTTAAATTGATCTGGTAAATTAGATACTCTAAATTGATCTGGTAAATTAGATACTCTAAATTGATCTGGTAAATTAGATACTCAAAATTGATCTGGTAAATTGGATACTATAAATTGATCTGGTGTTTATGTGTAAAGTGTGTGGTATGTATGTAAGTGTGTGAGAGTAAATGTATGTATGAATGTGCACAGATATGGATTGGCCCGATGCAGTCCTCCAGGTGGACGGTCGTTTCCGGTTGAGAGTACGCTGTGTGCTATTGGCTGCCGCTTCTCACTGGTGTGTGGATGAGTGTTGATGTGTAATGTGCTTGTGTGTAAAACGTGTAAAATGTAAAGTGTCCTTGGGTTTCTAGAAAGGCGTTATACAAGTTGAACTTCATTCATTCTTATTATATAACAATGTATCCTGAACCACAACTATTGTAATAATTCTTACATCCCCTAAAATGTCACCCTAAACCTTTCTTGGCACTTCCTGTTATCTCTTTGTAGAGTCTTTTTTTTGTGCTGTTATATTTTTTTGCTGTCCAGATTGACCAAAAGAGGATGGGCTCCTTCTTTTGGTTCCTGGTTCTTCCCAAGGTTTCTTCCTCTTCATATGAGGAAGTTTTTTTTTTTGCCACTGTTGTCACAATCATTGTCGTGCCAAGACTCATAAGAGGCTTAAACCTGTATCTCTAGTAAAGCTGCTTTGTGACATTATTTGTTGTAAAAAGCGCTATATAAATAAAACTGAAAAGCAATTTGAATTGAATTGAATACAGTAGTAGAATAATGCAAGTTTTAAATATGCACCATACAGACCATAAACCTTAAACTTCCCTGAAAGTTACATAAGCCTTTCTAGTGAAAGCCCATGTTAAAATTGTCAAAGTGGTCAAACAAGACATGAACTTCAGTTGTTGAATAAAAATAAATAAAGTGAATAAAGAATAAAGTGTTGTTGATACTGGAGATTACCAAATATTACATCACCACCAGATTCTACTCAGCCTCTATCTCAGACTAGGTCACATTAGAAGAGAAATGAGAAAGATCCTGAGAAAATAAGTGGGTTATAGGTTAAAAGCTAAGTAAATAGAGAGGACACTGGATACAGAACACTCTTGTTTTAGTGCTAAAAACTATAATAATCTATGAAAATCTATGATGTATCTCCTCTAAGTTGCTATGGTGCTGGTAACCAAACAATAAAAGCATACATTTTTTTTTCTTTCCAGAATTTCTTTCATAAAAAACACCCACACCTAAAAAACAAGTGTTTTTTTTCTGAGGCTAAATAACAGGGTCGTAAAGAGGTTTGTAAAACCACATCTGAGCATTTTTTTAACCCAAAATCACATACTTCCTATTTTAAAATCAAAGATCAACTTAAAATACTGAATCATTGCATTATTTAGCACACTAAATGATATATTGACTTGCCAAAAGTCATGATACAGGATTTAGCAAGACAAGACAAGACAAGACAAGACAAGAAATGACAAGACAAGACAAGACCAGACAAGACAAGACAAGAAATGACAAGACAAGACAACCATATTCACCATAGTTTTGCTGGACACACAAATGGACATGACTTTTGACTTGTCCCACAGAATCTGCCTTGCAGATGCACTGCATTGAAAATGGACATATACATGGACAATTCTTGCCAGATGCTGCCAGTCACGATCATCTGCAGCAAACTGTGCTGTCCACTGTGGATGGTAATATTAGCCTTTAATAGTGTATTCCCACTGTGGATTGCAGAACATTAAATGTCTATCTATCTGGCACCCAATATCAAGCCTCACAACTTATACAGGGTCTTCCGAAGCCATCCCCTAAAATAACACTTCATGATTTATTTACATCTATTCAAAATGTGGCAAGTTGAACATGAATTATTTATTTAATTTTTAGACTTGATCTGACATGTAGGGCTTTCTCTTACACCCTTGGCAAGGCCAACCCTTTTGTTAACACATATTTTTCTGCCTTCTGCCTGTGTTGTTTAAACTGCAACAGTGCTTGTGAATATATCTATTCCAATGGGTGTGGTAGTCTGGAAGTGAGGTGTGTTCAGGTACATTTCTGGTGTATTGCTATCTCTATCTTGGCAAAGGAAGCACAGGTGCACCACTGACTGAATACAACCTAGACAGATGTCCACAAACATTCTATCTTGACGTTCATTGCTATCTTGGCAGTGAATTGTCTACAGGCGCATCCTCTTGTTGCGCACATATGGATGCTCAGCAGTGCACAAACCCATAGTGCATGTCTGTAGGCAGCTATGCTGAGAAGCTGCTGTTGGACACATCCAGGTAGCTGCACCCCTGAAATAGCAATCTGCCAAAGTCAGAGAGCACACCTGTCAATTAAAGGGAATGGCAAGTGACACACTGATTGGTTTATTGCATGCCCAAACCCAAACTACACCCATGATTAATGAAGATAGTTAGTACATGCCGTCTAACTAAACTCATGCAAGATGTACTTTTCCTATGGTTACGATAGCAAAGACACACTGAAACACTTTTAGATTGCTAAAATAGGGTCCTTTATGTTTATGGAACAGTACAGTGTATAAAGGTCAGTCATTAAATGCCCTTTTTTCAGTTTGCCAGCTGAAAAATATTATGACCCAGGAGTTACTGCAGCTGATAGAATCTCTTTCACTCGTACCTTATTCTGCAAACAACTTCATATCTCCATCCTGTTCGGCAGAACCCCGTAAACACGATATCCACCCTGACCTCTTCCGGCTTGTCCCTGACTTAAAATCACCTCACATCAGCTTGTAACTCCATTTCTCACCAGCTCTCTCCCGAGCCGCCGGGGCAGAGACGTGGTGGGGGAGCGCCCTGTTGAGTGTCCCCGATGCCGTGTGATTTAACATTCACAGTAAGATTTATTTCCCACAAAGCCTCGACTCATTATTCCGCACCCTGTCTCTTTCCTTTCTTTTTCCCTCTTTATTCCATGCATGAAAGCTTCATTTGATTTCATGAACACACTTTATCCTCTACTTTTCTATTCATAAATTCATTATGTTCCATCTTCGCAGGCCTGTTAACATTCCTCTGTTTTGGTACAGCAGTAAAAGTAGCTTATTTCTGGGGTCAGGGGAGAGACAGACGGCAAATCAAACAAACATCAAATATACATGAAGCTCGGGGTAAAGGGAAAGGTGCTCTGAGGGAAGGTACAGTTGGTAGAAGATTAGGAAACATGATAGTTTATCAGGGCCAGACGATCTTCCTGCTCACGTCAATTCGAACCCTAATGTGAATCACCTGTAGCGTTATCTACTATTTACAGGCTCTTCAGTATCATAATAAGCTAGGGGCTCCACAATGAGCACTGCTCAGCCTTTGCATTGTCTTGTTGAAAGCATTTTTTATTGCCCCTGCCAATTGTCAACATATGTAATGCCAGGTATTAGCTAGTGGGGTATAAACCCTGTATGATTGATTTGTTGAAAAGTGTTTCCTGGAGTTGTAGATTGGCAGATGGATGGGTGGATGGATGGATGGTGGATGGATGCATAGGTGGTTGGATGGGTGGCTTGGGTGGATGGATTGATGGGTGGATGGGTTGGATGGTTCAATTGATGAATGGATTGATGAGTGGAAGGGTTGGATGGATTGATGAGTGGGTTGGATAGACGTATTGATGGGTGGATGGATTGATGGGTGGGTGAATGGATGGATGCATGTGTGGATGGATGCGTGGCTTGGGTGGATGCATTGATGGGTGGTTGGACGGACTGATGGGTGCGTGTGTGGGTGAGTTGGATGGACTGATGAATGGATTGATGAATGGATTAATGAATGGATTGATGGGTGGGACTGATTTGGAGGATGGATAGATGGGTATGTGAGTGGGTTGGATGGATGTATTGATGGGTGGGTGGGTTGGTTGGATGGATGGATGGATGGATGGATGGATGGGTGGTTGGTTGGATAGGTGGGTGGAGAAGATGGATGGGTAGGTGGGTGAGAGTTAGTGGGTGTTTTGGTGGGTGAATGGATGGATGGGTGAGTGGATAGATGAATGGATGGATAGATGGGTGAATAGGTGGGTGGATGGATGGATGGATGATTAATTTTGATTTTACATAGAGGAAAATATTAATTGTATCATATATTCATGCTTATTAAAATGTAATAAGCAATTTCTGATACTTACTTTTGAAACAGAATTGACTTAATATTTTTTAAAACATATTTTAAAGTTATAGAAACTTTTCTCTGCAGTGCAGTTGCAGTTTATGAGGTCTTATATATAAGGTGTCAGGTTAATGTACTCTGTGATTACGGCTCAGACACATCCCAAACATCTCTGAAAAACACCAAACATCAAAGCTTCCTCACATATTCTGGCCTTAGTGTCCTCCAAATGACACCCGCCAGCCTTAAAGGCATCTCCACCACTGTTACATTACCATACATTACCACCTCCCAGTCAGATAAATGTCACAGTATTAGTGTCTAGGAAGTGTATATACCATACGAATGTGACAAAAAGAAAGGTATGTATTATATTTACATTAAATTCACATGACATGCTGTGTAATGGACTGAAATCACTGGAAAAAAAAAACATTTAAGACACATTACTGGCTCTTTTATTGCTGAATGCAATCAAATTCTCACAGCAATGTTGCAAAATTAGTTACATAGAAAAATAAGTTAACCTTTGGTCCCTATATGAAGAGCAGCTCGACTAAACCGCTCAATTTCATATTATTTCTTCACATTTGCACATCTATCATGATTGCAACTATTTATTTTTACTGCACTTCATCTGTCAGATATTTAATTCTTCTTTTCACTGCTGAAACTGAGACTGTCCAATGTTAAGCTAAGCTAAAGGCTAAAGCTGTTGCCATGTGGGTCAGCCAGACGTCTTCATGTACCAGTTTACTCCAATTTCCCAAAGTCCTTTGAAGATGTAGGAAACAGAACTTGCTGCTCTCTGGCTTCATCTGTAATTTCTCTAAAGAAAAGAATGATACTTTTTATAGTTACTTTTAATAATACATTTAAAAATAAATCTCATGGGCTTTGTGAATTTCTGTATTTACCCAGAGCAAATGAAATGTTTCATGTTGGGTAGGAAATTGTAGCATAAAGAGCCTTCTCCAATAAAACAGAGACGACCTTATGTTCCTGAACTCCAGTCTGCTGGAGCATGTGAAGGCTGTGGTGCATCCGACTACACTATCTAGACCAACCATCAACATCAAACCACACTGACAAAATGTATTTCCTATAAAAAATAAAAAATAAAACTCTGAGCCCTGTCACCTTTTCTCGCTTAGGTTTCTTTGGTGACACAGTGTCATAAACCTATACTTACATGTGTAGTAGTGCTGAAAGCTCAACAAAATGTCACAGGAACTGCTGCACTAATCTCTAGAGTGTTCCACAGGTCCATGCGGTAAGGAATGGTGCCGGTGTGATGACTGTGATTCCTAAAAATATCTTCACTATCACGAAAAGAAACAGTACACTTTTAAAATCAAAATAAAATAGGCCGATCTAGACCATGTTTTAATTGTGTTACAATACAAGTCAACCCAATACACCACATCTGTGATGGACAGATGGAATTTGATCTTCACCCTTAAAAGATCCATGAAATAAACACACACACACACAAGTGGATACACTCAGAAAACACACATAGACATTTTGTAATGCTCATTGTATGATCATGACTTAGACCAGAGTTTCTAACTAAACTTAAACTTAAAATAATTTGTATGTGTGGTCCAGAAGCTTGTTTTTATAAGTTAGCTTTAAATATATATATATATATATATATCTTTTTAAATAATTTTATTTCAAATTGTTCCCATTTTCTTCCCAATTTACATGGCCAATTACACAACCCACTCATCAGGACTTCCCCTATCACTAGTGATGCCCCAACACACCAGGACGGTGAAGACTAATATAACACATGCTTCCTCCGATACATGTGAAGTCAGCCACCGCTTCTTTTCGATCACAGCGCACTCGGAGGAAAGTGCAGTGACTCGGTTCCGGTACATCAGCTCACAGACGCCCTGTGCTGCGGACATCACCCTTTAGTGATGTAGGGAGAGAGTACCATCTACCCACTCGGAGGGAGCAGGGGCAATTTTGCTTCCTCTGAGCACCGGCAGCTTGATGACAAAACTGCATGAGCTGGGGTTCAAACTCGCGACCTCCCGCTCATAGTGGCAGACCACTCGGTGCCCCAGCTTTAAATATATTTAGATCTAACTCTAGATTTTCTGTTTCACAATGGTGGATCACTTTTTTGATGGGCAATGCTACCAAAACTTTAGCTGTATCCCTCTCAATACAAGTTTTTATTTACATTGCTGGCTTCCAATTGGTTAGTCAAGGATTCAGTGTTTTTAATAGCTACATTTCCTGAAAATATTCTAATACATAATATGGCAAGAAAACCTCAAGTAAAGAAAAAAAAAACTTTATGAAATGAAGATCAGACAAGTTTTCTCAAGTGTATTCACAAAGACCATTAAAAAGGTGATGATGAAACTGGCTCTCATCAGGACAGCCCAGGAAAGGAAGTTACCAGCATCAGAAACTGCAAGTTAACAGCACCGTAGATAAGAGCACCTAAATTCTCCCCAGAGTATTTTAGTTTGTTTTATACTTTTAAGTTATTACATGATTCCTTATGTGTTCCTTCATAGTCTGAATCACTTCGGTCTTCATTTACAAATGTAGAAAAATATATACAAATAAAATTTTAAATGAGATGTTGTGTCCATATTTTCATGTCCTCTATTCCAAGTCCAAATGTCAGTATACTAGACACTAAATATATAAATACATTTGTTGTATTTGCTTTTGTTATTTGGTCTCCTTTGGACAAAGGCTGAATGCAGTAGTCCCTTTCATGTGATATTTTTTTTTTTGTGAAATTTGATGCTTCAATCACATGAAATTAATTGAAGTATTGAAGTATTAATATGGTGGCAGCATATTTTTTTATTCCATTTTCCCACCAATTTATTTGCTACCCAGCTGTAAATCTAGCACTAGTGATGCCACAACACAAAGAGGATGAAAACTAGCACACGCCTCCTCCGATACATGAACTGAAGTCAGCCACCGACTGCTGCTGATGCAGCATTGCTGAGTAGCACCACAGCACACTCAGAGGAAAGCGCAGAGGCTCGGTTCTGATACATCAGCTCACAGATGCCTTGTGATAATCAACATCACCATAGGAGTGTTGAGTGGAAAGAGCACCATCTACTGCACCCTCCCAGAGAGAGCAAGGCCAATTCTGCTCTCTCAGGGCTCCAGCAGGTGATGCCAAGCTGCATGATTAGGATTTGAACCAGCAATCTCCAGATCCTAAGGGCTTTTTAAACTGCTGCTGATCAATAATTCCAAATAGCATTACATTGCACTCGGAGGAAAGTACAGCGATTCGGTTCCAATACATCAGCTCACAGACGCCTTGTGCTGATCGACATCACCCTAGGAGTGATGATGAGAGGAAAGAGTGCCCTCTACCCGCCCAATAAAAGAGAGCAAAACCAATTGTACTCATTAAGGGCTCTGGCAGCTGATGGCAAGCTGCATGACCGGCAATCTCCCTATCATCATAGTGGCAGTGCTTTAGATCACTGGACCACTTAGTGCCCCTGACTTGTGTATTTTTATTTATTTATATATTTTTTATAATTTAATTTTTATTTACTTTTTTCCCCATTTTCTCCTCAATTTCTCCTTGGTTCTGATACATCAGCTCACAGATGCCTTTGTGATCGACATTGCTCACCCTAGGAGTGATGAGGGAAAAAAGTTATGAGGTCATCTACCCACCCAGAGAGAGCAAGGGCAATTGTGCTCTCTCAGGTCTCCGGCAGCTGAGGTCAAGCTGCATGACTAGGATTCCAACCAGCAATCTCCCTATCATCATAGTGACAGCACTTTAGACCAGTGGACTATTCAGTGCCCCTGATTTGTGTATTTTTATGTATTTATATTCAATATGCATCTGCAATCTGCATAAATATACTATAAATGATACAGCAGTCTGAATATCTCAATCTGGATCGAAAGACACCACTTACGCGTGTTTGCTGTTTGTTAGGTGATGTGAAGCTGAAAATGAGTCTGGAACTCTGTCCAAGTTAAATGTTCTTTGTGAGATAGCCCCCAGATGGATTCAAATGGATGCAAACTGGCCTGTGCCCAAGTTGGTCGCAATTCAAAAGCAAAATGCCACTGTTAAGCAGCACACTTACACACACACCAACACACACTCTCGGAATAACAAAGCCCAACCAAACAATCCCCTGTGCTTTCACTGATTAAATATCATATCGTTCTGATCTGCTGTCTCTGTCTGATCTTATCCCCTCTTGGCCCGCTAAAATGTAACATACCTTTGGCCTGTCTATCACACTTACCACCTCTGCATCTTAAGGGGAAGTCCCACTATGATCACATGACATTACAAACAGTTTGCGCACTGGAGACATCAAAGCCATGTTAGCGGGGTGGTATGTCATGCTGTTGCATCAGGACCAGTGGAGCCAAGACTTAGAGTGATATTCCCAGGACCCACTCGGTTTCCATCGCAACCCTCGGCTCCATCGTGTTCTCTCATCATGACCAGTGCTACGAAATAACCAGGGGTGAGAGACACAAGCAAAACAATGTCTCTGATGCCGGCTGTCTCGCTGCGATGGCCTCACATCACGGTCTGCCCACAGAGAAGAGACGCGTGGACAAATAATGGGACGAGGAAAGTGGGGCCAATCAGTGCTCCACATACAGGTAAGTGATAGAGGCTGTGCCATCTGACAGTTGACACCAATCCAATAGCTGTCAAAAGCGTCAAAAACACTTCAGATAGCAGCTCAGCTACAAAGAAAAGTTATCCAGTGCACTGAACCATGTTTAGGTCACCTGAAACTTTGACGTTGTCCATTTCTGCTCTAAAAGTGTACAGTATGTGCTATAATTAAGAAGTACAACCTACAGACAGAAAGGCAACAAGAAGAAAGGGCTGGATATAGGGTTGGTTAAGCTCTGAATGTGACTTAGATGTGAGATAGATAGATAGATCTGGTGGAAAGAGGAGAGTTGAGTTGCACATTGAATTCTGCTGTGATTTGATCAGCCGTGGTTTTATGTTTTTTTGGATACAATCCGGGTTAGCACCCGAACATCCCTTTCAGACAGCTTCCTCTTACAGCGTCCACAGTTAATCCTGTTGGATGTGGTTGGTCCTTCTTGGTGGTATCCTGACATTACCCTGGATACCGTGGCTCTTGATGCATCACAAAGACTTGCTGTCTTGGTCACAGATGCGCCAGCAAGACGTGCACCAACAATTTGTCCTCTTTTGAACTCTGGTATGTCACCCATAAAGTTGTGTGCATTGCAATAGATAAAATAAATATAAAATAATTCTCTAAACTGAGATTTGTAGAATATATACATAAATTTATAAATACCAAAAAAACTATACAAAGTGTGGAAGTAATCAGCCGTAGATATAAGGTAGTGTAGTAATACAGAATACATTAAGTATAGGAGATAGCAGGTATCCGCAGATACGACAAATACTAAACATAAACCTGTGCAAGTATTGTACAGGTTTATTTAGAGGGGTAAAAAAAACATTACAAAAGAGTGCATTGATTGTCATGGTACTTGGGCAGAACATCATAGTGCATATCTTTGGAAATCCCATCTTAAAAAACTAAGGTCAGAGCACAGGGTCTGCCAATGCACAACATCAGCAAAACAATGAGCTCTAGGCTCTTAGGGTAGTTTCACACCTAACCTCTAAACCACAATCAGAAACAAGGTTCATGTGTTTGTTATATTGTAGATTTATATTTAGTCCAATTACTGTAGTTTTGAGTGGCTTAATCAGGGTTATTTCATCTTCTGTGCAGCTTCTTACGGCAAATCTTACGGCACTTCATGCTTTTCTCTGATGACAACTTTTATGGAGATGCAGATTTCATTTTTCAGCAGGACTTGGCACACTGCCCACACTGCCAAAAGTACCATTTGGTCTTATATAGTATTCTAATGTTAAACTGTTCTTTAAACTGATTGCTTTGCAATTGCATTTAATTTATTTTTGCATTCAAATTTCTGCTTCTGAATAAGGATTAACCCATTTTTCTTTTTCTGTTGCATAATAGGTGATGGCAGCCTGCGACAACTTCCTGCAATTGGTCCAAAGGTCCTAAATATCTAAAAAAAAAAAAAAAGTCATTTCATACTGCAAACAAACACAACTATGGGTCAGTTGATCCGGACCAGGGCTACATCTGTTGGTCAGATCAAATTTTGATCCCTCACTCCAGACTGTGGTTTGCAGCACCCTTTAAAGTAGGCTGGTTTGGTTCAGGGACAAACTTAGACCCTTTATATAGATAGATTTTCCTCACACAAATACATAACTGTCATAATTAACATAAATTTGATCGGTCCTAAAGTAGAACCATGTGGGACTCCACAATGTACATTAAAACGAACATAAAATCACTGTTCATTGTAACACCTAGATCAGTCTTTCTCAGCCCTGCAGATTTTAATGGATTCCCTATATTAGCACACCCCTGCAGGCCTGAACATGCTTATTAATGAGCAGGGAACATGCTAAAAGGTCCAGGGGATGTTTTGATCTAGAGTTCAAGAGATTAAGGACCTTGCACAAGGGCTGAACATTGGCAGCTTAGCAGACCTTGTTACTGAATCCAGAACCTTGTGAACTTTTACCCAGTGCTTCAACCACCACTGACCCACCACTGCTCACATAGCTTAAAACAGCTTAGTTTCAGATTTGGATGTTTTTTATTATTATTTTTTAGCATTTTCACATTAGGATTCAACTTGATTTGGGGTATTTTCTATGGTAAAAGTGTATCGATTTTACAGTAGAAGTCTGCACAATGCAGATTTGCCCACAGGTCCTGTATAATCTGCTCAGATTCTGGTGGGTGTTTAAATTTACAGCCTTGTGGTCATAGTATGCTAAATGTGAACAGGTCTCGTTTTAGAATGGAGATGAGGGAGGTGGGCTTTCCGATTAGAATACGGTCTGCTAGCGAGAGGTGGCGAGGACAGGCTGCAGGTGCGCAGCAGAGTAAAATATGTAAATTAAAACTCTTTTAAAATATGATATATGCAGAAAACGGAGCCAGTCGTTTTTCTGCATTCAAATATGTTTTGCACCACATTCATTTTGATTTTTTTTTTTTTTTAACGTAATACATACAAATGATAAAATAAAATGGATTTTCTGACATCGCTGGAATAGGAAGGACAGAAGGACTCAAAGAAAGACCTCAACCCTGCTGGACAGCCTGGCCAACCAACATGATCAACAAGACTAAACTGGTCAGCCAGCATAGCCCCTGACTAGAATAGGGTATATTTTGGTTATATTTTGGTAAACTTAATGGTTTACCATTGTCCACATGCAAGATCAGTCAAACCATGCTAGTCAACCAGTGTAATTAAACCTGACCATGCTAATCAACCAGCATTGGCCAACATGACAAAGCTGGTTGACTAAAACAACCAGAAATACTATTTCTAAGGAGTTGTGCAGCATCAGGCTACATTGTAGGCTATGAGGCGTCGCCTAGGGTATGCATAGACCACAGCATAGGTTGGCCTTAAGCTGACTGACCAGTATGACCAGCAAGATCAAGCTGGTTGATCAGATAACTCTCTGTTATGGTGTAGTTGGGGAGGTAGAGTTGTTTTATTTATTTATTTGATTTTTTGCCTATTCATTAGTTTTATTATTTATCAATATATTTGATATTACTTGTGTGTCTGTGTAAATGGTTTGATGTATCTGGGATCGGGGTTTGAACTCCCAACCGTTGGAACTGCAGATGGGTGTGCTACCACTGCAATACTTAGTGGCTTTGAAAGAGGGCCTTGAAATGTGCCAGTGGAGAAAAAGGGCGGGAAAATCAAACCAAAGGATCTGCTGCCACATGGCATGGCCCAAACAAAGGAAATTAAATAAAACTTAAAGAAACTTAGGAAAGGCTTCTTGAAAACCAAAACTTAGAAAAAACACTGAGATCTATTCTCTCTCTCTTTTTTGCGGCTTCTTTTAATATCTCTTTTTTGTGAGCCTTTGTTTCTTTTAAGATCTCTTTTTTTTCGTTTCTAATCCCTTTCTTCTTTACCCACTGTTACCGGTCACCCCTCTACAAAGGTGTGACGGTGAACTTAGGTTTGGCTGGGGTTTTTAAGCTGTGTTCACAGCTGAGCCTGATTGGCACTGATTACTGCTGGGGATTCTGGGACTTGGAGTTTTTGCCCCAGATCCACCAGCTCTTCCACTGCAGTGTCCATTGCTTAGCTTGACCAAGCAAGGAGATCAGCTGACTAAGCTGAATGACCACCATGATAAGCAAGACTGAGGTGGTTGACCAGCATGATCAGCATAAGCAAATTAGATATTACATGTAACATAGGCTATGCTAGTCAAGAGATGGTTAACTGGCATGATTACCAGGATAAAGTGCATATTTTGAATGGATCAGAGTTTTTTTTTAACTACCAGGACAACCAAAAACAAGCATAGACTATCAAAAAACAAAAAAAAAAAAAAAAAAAACAGAAACTAGCAAAAACTGGTCTTCGGTTTGTGATTTTTTCTAGCAGAAAAAAGGTTATTTAAAACATTTCTCCAGACTAGATCTATAAAAGATTGCTTTCCAGCATACAAACAGTGTGAACTTCTAGAGATAGAACATTTTCCTTTTCTTAAAAGTCTTAAAAGTGAGTTTTTCTTTTACCCCAAGCTGTATGGTGGGTTTCTGCCATTGAAATCTTGAGCAAAAACAATTTATCTCATTGTGATTTTTCTTTACTTATACTGTATATTCCTCTGATAATCACACTAATTAGTCACGTTTGACAGTGACACGGCTAAACGCACATTCTGAACAGTAAGATATGCTATTTTAGCCAGTCTGATAGAGTCTGAAGCAGAGGATAATTAAATCATGGTTGTGTGACAAGATCATTTCACAATTTCACACTTAAACTATGGTCTGATCACATGACTATTTAGTCTAGAAAATCTAATAAAACAGAAAGGCTAAAGCAAACCTAAACAAACTATAATTTTTGTTTCTATTTTGGCAAATATACTAAAGCTGGTAAAACTGTATGATATTAGATGACATTGATTTACTGATACTGCCATGCACCAAAAAAACATAATCTTAAAAACACCAAATTAATATTGTGTAGGTAGGTTTACACTGTGCCACCATCACAGCTCTAACTACAAAAGCATGATTTCCACAAGACCTCTGTCACCAGTAGTAGTAGCAGATCTATGACAACCAGGCGACACAGCACAAAGAGCCATTATTTAACAATAGCTGATTGAACCACTTGGATTTACTTTGGCAAACCTTTGTAAATCAATAAAATACAATGTCACATTAACAAATGGCAACCATACTGTATGGGAAAAAACAAATGTACTGTCAGATAAACCAGTATTCCAGAACTTTTTTGAGCCTAGACTCTGGACAAGTTACCATACCATATTTGCAACAAGTCTTAAATCCAGTCAGGTTATGAAGCTGTGTCAGTACACTTCTGTGATGTAGCATTAATAACATTTTTCATACTGTCTCAATAAGCTAGAAACTCACAGTTACAGCCAGCCAGGCTAAACCAGGCAACCTTCACACAGTGGTTTTAGATTTTAAGTCCCCCAAAACCTAAAACCCTCAAGATAGTATAATGTACTATATTCTATATCCCAGCCACAAACTCTAAAAAAAGTAAATACGTTGCACCTTTTTATCCACATATTCATACATACAGTAATAACCTCATGTATAAGGTAAGATGCAACACATTTTACTTACTGCTAGATTAAAACAGCACATGGTAAAAGCAAGGTCTATATTTCTCTTTGTAGCACAGGTGTGTGGGTGGTTGTTGTATAACAATTCTAATTACTACAGTTTGTCAAATTCATTTAAAATGATTTACTAAAGCAGTAAAGGCGTTATCAAGTTTTGCCTCACTCCCGCTGCTTCATTTTTATCAGGTAAAAGGTAAAATAATGAAGAATGCGAATGAAGGACAACTATCCCATTAAATAAAACAGAAATAAATGTGACAAAGTGAAACAGAGAGAGCCGCTTCAGAATGTCATTACTCTGCTAAAATAAGCCAGAAACCATCAGTTTCACAATGAAGACAAATGATCTCCAGGCCAGCGGTGACTGTTCTATCGGGGTCAGGTGCACAGTTGTAGATTTTTAATGATGGGAGATAATTACAACAAATGGTGCCATTCTTTCAGACATGATCTAAACAAGTGTTTAATGAAGAAGCTGAAGAAGAAGTTTAAAGGGTCATTAAATAATGGCTCTATTTATTAGGAAGCAGTCAATGTAGGAAGTTCACACATGTAGGTTTTCAGGCAACATGATAATTTTGGGATAAAAAGGGTGGAATTTGGGCTTGGTGGGGTACTTATGTTGTTACTGGGACCTAGTTGTGCAGTGTACAACTCAAAGGTTGTCTATGTTTAACCCATCCTGCTCCTAACACTGATCCTGATGGGGGCTATAAATGATATCCATATGTAGGGCCAACATGTAATAAAATCAGCCCAGAAAATATGCTCATGTGGGGGCTTTTTGGGTATCCTAACTGGGGCCGAGAAGATTTTGTCCACATCGGCCAACACTGGTTGTGTGTTGGCTCCAGGGAACCCATTGAATGTCAGTGGGTTGATCAGGACAGGTTAAACATGAGTCTTAGTACCAGAGAATGTTGGTTGGTAGGTGAGTCTTGGTAGAAGGTTTTTTTTAATCTTATGGCATATAAACTTTCACATGGACATTTGTGAATGACCAATAGCTGACCTCTCTCCTGTACCAAACAGGAAGCATTTGAAGCTATTGTTTAAAATTCAGATCAGGTCTACATTTTGCTGAATGTACATATATATATATTTTTTATTTTATTTAAATAAATTTGTTTGGGCCCAAAAAATAAATAACAAAAAATGTGTAATTACTGGTGAAGTACTAACTGATGCAGATTTATTATAGTAGTACAGGTTATGCAATTGCACATGTATGTCAACCTCAATTTTCACACATGCGTAATAGAGCAGATGTAATTACAAATGTTATATTGTATGCGTTTCTAATGTAAAAGTGTGTAGAATTTGAAGTTACATATATAATTAATTATTTAAATGTTATCATGGGAACATGGACAAAATATTCTGCTATGTCTAAATGACACAAGTGTAATTACCTAATGATAACCTGTACAATTATAATTATCTGTAAAAAAAATCATACTTTATCAGTTGTTACACTGTTGTAACATAGTTGTTAATGCATAACTACACAGTTATTGGAGAATCAAAGTGGGACAATCAAATTTTTAACCAATCTTCTGCACATACAAGGGCAGCTGTGACCCTGCAAGAAGTCTGTAGATTTATGCTAAAATGTTTTAAGATGGGAAAGTCAGACTCTACAGTCTTTTAGATGTTTGTTTAAAGATAGAAATTTTACTATAAATGAATTAATGCTGCAAAAAGCCATGTTAAAGCACAAACTTAAACTGCATTACTCATGTTCAGTGTGCATTTAAGTGTGGCAGCAAGGTGGCTTAGTGGTAACATGTTCGCCTCCCAGCACTTGGGTCTTAGGTTCAAGTCCCTATCTGGGCAGGGTTTATATGTTTTCCATGTGTCTGCTTGGGTTACCTCCGGGAACACTGGTTTCCCTATGCAGTCCAAAAACCTGGAGATCAAGTAAATTGGATATTCCTAATTGCCCAGAAAATTTAAATTAAATACTACAAATTGATCTGGTAAATTATATACTCTAAATTAATCTGGTAAGTATGTAAGTTTGTGGGAGTGTTACGTGCATATGCACGTAGAAAGTGTTTTTCTCTCTTTCTCCCCGTTTCTCTCTCTCTGTCTGTCTCTCGCTCTTTCCCTGTCTCTGATTGGCTGATTAGGTCTGGTGGGAGGACCCAGTAGGAGGAGCGTCGTCTGGCCGCCCAATAGATCTTCCCCGCTGGATCTTCACCCGCCAATGACCTGCATGTTCTGACCGGATGGGGCGGGCCTTTTCAAATATAACGCAGCTCAGTCGCGTCAGTCGGGAGATGAGAGCTGAGAGGAAAGACCTGTGTTTGCGAGAGCTGTGATTATTTAAGCTGTTTCTGTCTGTTTCTGTGTTTCCTGTGAATAGTTGTGAGTAGTGAATGTTTGGCTGAAAGTGGAGTAGGTAGTTTGTTTCTGTGAGAGTGAGGTGTTTGTCTGAGTGTTCTCCCTCCCTCACCCTCCACTCTGTTACACTTTGGTGGACAGATAAGTTGGGCCCTTCACATTATTCATCACGTAGGTAACACAATGTCTAGACACACCAGGTAAGGGGTGGGTGCCACTATTGTATTTTTGGTTTAGTTTAGTTTTTGGGTTAGGTAGTTTAGCACTTATATTATTTTCTTTCCTTTGGCACCGTCCACAGTCCACCTTAGGCATTTTAGTTTGAAGAAACGGCTTATTGATTATTATTATTATTATTATTATTATTATTATTATTATTATTATTTTTTGACCACAACACTTTTAATTGGGAACGTAACAGGGAGTAAATGTATATGGATTGGCACTCTGTCCTGGGTAAAGGCTTTAGTGCCGGTTAAGAGTATGCTGTGCGCTATTGGCTGCCGCTTCTCACCGGTGTGTGTTTGAGTACTGAGTATAAATGGTTGTGTGTAAAACACGTAAATTGTAACGCTTCCTTGGGTTTCTAGAAAGGTGCTATATAAATTGAACATCATTCGTTAATGTATTCATTAACTCATAAAATACTGTGCTAACGTGACATAATGCAGCTGGAGGCAGAGTGAGGTAGAGCAAGGTAAAGTTGAACACAGTGAACTAAACACTACTACTAAGAGCAAAATGTTGTATTAAATCATCATTTATTGCATTTTACATTAATGTTACGTTAGTTACCACACATTATATATTTTTTTCGTCCATATCGTGCATGTCTACAATATACAGTAGCTTGATTCTGAATGTACCACAATCCCTGTGGTCTCAGAGATGGAGCTCATTTCCAAGTATTCTAAGTGTGGAGGATATAATTCTTTCCTCAGGTTGTTATTAAAGCACAGCAGACTCCCCAAAAGGCTTTGATATGCGGGACCTGTATCAATTACCACTTCCAATTAAATACTGCCTGGATCACTGGAGGCTCTTTGGGGATTATTTATTTCAAATTAGCCTCCTCCAGGAATTATAACAATAATATTATTCCAGGACTGGTGTAGAAGAATAGAAATAAATAGACGAGTCTAAGAAAAAGCTTTTTAGATGGCAGCGACAGGAAGGCAATCCAAACTGCTGAGAGTTCAAGTGTTAACCCCGAGCCGAACAATGAGTAAATGGAGATAACCTGAAAGAGGGTTAAACAGAGGTCAGCCGCTGAATAGACTGGCGAAGAAAACAGAGGTGACACACAGAAAGCAGGGCGAGCCGGCGGTCAGAGACATGCCTCAGCCGGTGAAAGAAACGACGAACACCAAACACGAAGGACAGACGAGAGCTGAAGCGCTATGACTAAACCAGCAGCCTTTATTTGCATGTACCGAACTACGCCTCCGTGATTCATTACAGAAGTTCACATCCAGAACACTCGAGTATTCAGGGCATGTGGAGGAACGCTGGGAGACAGACTGTGTCATCAGCTTGATGTTCAACTCGAAATATGAGCATTACCTAATCTTTTCCTGAGATATAATTATATTATATTATAAATGATTCGTTAAATGATTAGTTTGGAATTATTGACGCATTATTATTGTTTTTAATGCTTTTAAGTTAATTATGCAATCAAGTTTGACCCCAACTTCTGCCGTAATATGCTCCGCCCCCGCACAACGTGCAATTTTAAGCATTAGCTTTAGGCTACACTATTTCACTCATTATCAGTTTTGAAACTGAGAATGTTTGATTACTGATTCTCATTATTATTATTATTATTATTATTATTATTATTATTATTATTATTATTATTATTATTATAATTATTATCTTTTTTTATTTTTTCTCATTTCTCATTCTTTTCTTTTTTTGTGTGTGAAAGTATGTGTGCATTTAATATTTTTCATTGCTGTTATTATTGTCACTCTGTATAAAAAAAAGTGGGTACCACTTTAAAATAAGACTACCTTTATAAAGGGTTTATAAATGGTTTTCAATTAGTTTATTAATGGTTACTAATTAGGATGTAAATGCCTTAAAATCATTAATAATCAGTTATAACACATACGCAGAAAGGGCAACAGTATAGATGGCTGTGGGTTCACTATTTGGCAAACAACAGGTCATTGTTGCCCTTTCTACGTATGTGTTATAACTGATTATTAATGATTTTTAAGGCATTTATTACCTGTTTAGTAACCCTTAATAAACTAATTGTAAACCATTTATAAACCCTTTATAAAGGTAGTCTTATTTTAAAGTGGTCCCAAAAAAGGGTTTAACTTTGATTAACCGAAATTAACTAAACTAAACTTATTATAAACTTATATATATAGCCAGATAATATATACTCCTATGAACAATTGTTGTAATGTTGTCTCTGCTGCTGCTGCTTCACGCCGTTTACACACTAAGAGTGCAATGCATGCAGCGTTCACTGCTGGCAGCCACATCACTCCACTGTGTTTAAAACACTGTGTTTAAAAGCACAGCGGCAAATTTTAAAAGTTCTAAGCTTAAAGCAGCTTAACACTGCACAGATATATACGCTCTGAAACATAGAATCTTCTTGCTATATTTTTTTATTTCTTGCTCCAGAACCAGACAGCTCTGACCAATCAGAGGAGACAATGTGCTCGCATGGTTTATTGGTGCGCATTTTAGGTTTTTATGCCTGTGTGAAACCAAACCAAACAGAGGGAGAAAACGCTCCAAGTAAACAAACTCATCAACTGATCTGGACCATAGAAACTTTCACAACTACAGGTGTAAAAATGCATTTTTATACTCAGCAAATTAAGTTCTACTACATAAATCTTGGCACAAAATACACTCTTTATTAATTAAGAGAATTAGTACATGCATTTTGTGCGTATTTTGTGCCCTCACAACAACTATAAAACACAGACATGCCCTAACTCAAGCTTGGATTGATAAAATACACTGCCAAAAAACGAAATCTTAGCAAGTGAAATTATTTAGTTTCAAAGCAATAAATCTTATTTCTTACTAAACATTTTAAATCTAATATTGTTTTAGGAATAGTTATCTTATTCAGTCTTACTTTACTCTAGAATTCACAAAAATAAACACAAAAAGTCACCAGTCAAGTTATTCTGATACTTGTGTAGAAATTTAAGCTAGAAAATAACATATTTTTTGCTTGATTTGAGTCTTACTTCACTCATTTTGAGGCTTTGTCATTGCTTATTTTAAGAATACTTTTTTTTTTTTTTTGCTTACCCCATTGGCCGATTTTCTTGCTTAATTTAAGCATTTATGTCTCAATTTAAATATATTTTACCTAGTTTTGCCAATGGATTTTTTTCAGTGTAGGGCCCTTTGCTTATGTTACACTGCTTTTCTTAAGACTACATAAAGAAAGCTTCCAATGTTCCTTTACCGTCATCATTTGCTCCAGTTGCTACAGGAATTAGAGGTAGCGCTTGTCTAGTCTTGTCTTTTCTTGTCTTGTCTTCTCACTGCTGATGTCAAAGTACAGCATCCACCATCAGAAAGAAATTGAACAAAATTGATTTTCTATGGGATGCTTGGAAGGAGGAAACGCTGCTTGTTGACTTCCTTTGAACCATAATGTTTTTCTCCTTTACTCCTATAAGGTTGTCATTTCGAAGATACAGATTTTTTTTAATATAAGTGACATGAAATGTAGACCTGACAAGTCTGGCAGTCATAAAAATGTAACCTTTTATATAAAGCTGAGCCCCGCATCAGTCAGCCAGGCACGGCATATTTAAATCTGATCCGTTTCCCGTCATCTATGGCAGATACAGTAGTTACATAAGATATGTTTCAGAAAAAAAAAAAAAAAACACACACACACGCACACGCACTCCACAGTGTGTAACACTGCCTGCGGCAGGGATCTTGCTCAAATATGTGTAAATTAATTTGCTACAGCTGTGTGATGATGGCCTAGAAAAGTAAACATTTGCTTTTGCAGTAAGTATGAGGATGTCTTAATGGCTAAGACAGCTCTATTGTCTTTGCGGAGATTCGCAGGGGGAGCTGCTGTAGGTTTCTCCAGGGATGTTTGACATTTATTTTAAACGAACAAAGCTCGAGATGACGTGCTGCTGAATATTCACTAAATCACTGTTAAACGCGATATTCAATATTTTGACTGTTAAACCGTGTTCCTCGTTACTCATCCAGAATACACGAATGAATCAAAATTTTAAAGTGTGTTAAAGTGACTCTTCAGAAACAGATAATGTACTCTTTGAAGTTGAGGAACATTTTTCAACACTGCAAGTGCTGGGGTTTTAGTAATGTTCTGCATTAAACACAGTTATGTTCTTTAATTTGAATAATAATATGACATAAGAGGAGAGGATTTGAGGCAGGCTGTACGTGCAGGGAAGGCTAATGATCAGGACAAGCAACGGTCACCACAGGTATAAAACAGGTACTGTATTTCCAAACTGTAACTGTAAATTTCCAAGACTGGATAAGCTCAATTTCTTAAAATATTTATATTTTTCAGAAATGTTTACTAGATATTGAGTTAATTAGACTTGAAATAATTAGTAATTAGTAATTAGTAATTAGTTATGATGTTAGTTCATTTAACTGATGTGTTTTTCTGTTAAATGTATTTTTTGAATTCTATAGTCTGGTAAATTAAATTAATTTGTAATTAGTCTTCTTTTCATTTAAAGGTCTCCTTCCCCTACAATCAATTTTCTTGTTCTTTTTTAGAAATACAATAGGTCTCTCTGAGTTATATATATATATATATATATTGTGGCGTGAGGAGGCGGGGGAACCGTGGGTCCGCCCCACGCCGGAACTCACAGCCATGTCTGTCCCAGCCGGTGTGCATTCAGGACTGATTAAGCAGCCGGCTGGGACAGGTATAAAACTCAGCCTCAGCTCACTGAAGGAGGACTCTTGACTGGGGAGCTGAGGGCTGAGGCTGCACGGACCTTTAACTTAAACTAAAGTTCATTCTACAGACTCTAGAGCCCCATTGGGCCATATGTTTATTTAAGTTTGTTTTGGGTGTGGTGGAGGGCGTTTAAAAGCCGAATAAAGGTATGCTTTGAGTTCATTTACTCCCCGTGTCTGTGTTCTCTGTGTGCTTCCTCCTTCCGGGTCACAGTGGTCACGCCCCTAACCCCAGGGCCTATGACAATATATATATATATACATGCTGCTCATGAAACTGTTCTTCAGTCTCCACTGTCTGCAGTAGCTAAGAAAAGGAAAGCCTTAGAAAAAGAAGAGACCAAAAAATAAAAAAAAGAGACATTATGTGTATACATCAACTCATGAGTTCATGGCCTCACCCACCTCAGCTCTGCCTATGATCTCCAGTTTTTTGGACTACAATGCCCAGAATGCACTTCACACTAATCACGTGACTTTGTACGCAGCACTTGTCATCATCTTGTGATCATCCATCTTCCTCTTGATTATATTCCAGATGTTTTCAATTTGGTAAAATCAAAGAAACCTATCATTTTTAAGTGGTCTCTTATTTATTTTTTTTTGTCTAGAGCTGTACAGTAATACAAGTGATGGGGCAAAAACAGAAATTGCACATTAAAAAGGGAAGGACTACTTGAAGCCCCCTAGCCAAGCATCTCACCTGTGGTAGTTGCCTATGTGTCTCCAAGGTCCATTTTTCTTTTAAATAAAACAAAACAAAGAAAGCTAAGATCAATCTAAAGTAAGACAAACATTAACAAACCAAATTTGAGCTTTAAAATTTGGTATGGATGTGTTCTTACTGTCTTACCTTTATTATGATAATCTTTAAGGTGCAAGGTCTAATTTATAATAATTAATATGCACAATTTTACCCAATCATCAGTCTTTTAAATAGCCCTTTCTCGTTGTAAAGTGGTACCCTGAGTTTCTCAGAAACTGAAGAACACTACCATGCATAACGGTGAAGAAGCACTACAAAAAGTTTACTGCATAATTTTGAATCGAAAAAGCCATTTAAACTAAAATAGCACATAAAGAGCCGCCAGCTTTTCTGTGCCGGAGCTGTAATAACAGGGTGGAGCCACAATAACACATATTTCCCCAACAGAGTTATCCTTCTCCTACAATGGGGTAATAGCAGCGTGGTGCTTCTGCCTTCTGGAACGAAGCCACTGATGAAAACTTCAGAAAATATGTAGGTAGTAAATGTTAAGATGCTGAACCGACACCAAAACATCATGTATATCCAATCTAGACCGCCATTCTAATAGCTGAATTATAACATTATGGTTTAGAATGTGCTATACAATCTATACAACACACAGAGAAACATATACATCACATATACAAGACCTACAATATGGCCAATGTCCTTGAATTTTGAATGATCATCATTCATCACAAAGAACAGCCCTGTATATGGATGTGACTCATTTTCAAAGCTCATTTTCAAGTCCACAAAAGTTTGATGAAAGGCTGTTAAGAACCTTTTCATTTCACTTGCCAAATATATTCTGTTTCATCTGTAAACTCACATAATGTCGAAAATGAAACTGCTTGGTCTATTATGATTATTTTATTGTTCGGTTCTTTTTTTAATGATGAAGTCATACTTATGAAATTTGTCAGAAGAGAACGTCTGAAATGCCCCACTTTATAGTGTCTCGAAAAAAAACCTTCAAAAATAAGTTTGTGACTCCAATTTTAATGTCACTAGCTGTTAATGAAAAAAAAAACCTAAAAGTTTATATAAATACAAGGATCCTGTCTTGTTACACTGTAACACATATGTAATTACAAGAGTAAAAATTTTGATTGTCAAAAAAATGTGATATATGTGTGTATATTCACACAAACTATACTACTGTAGTGCTTCTAAAACATCTATAGCAGTGTTTTCATCTGATAATATCAAGTTTGCAACAATGGTATTGGTATCAGATGTGAACAAAAAAAAAAAAAATATATATATATATATATATATATATATATATATATATATATATATATATATTGTATCAACCCTAGCAACGCTGCTAACATAGTTATAGTTATATAACTAACATAGTTAGTTATAGCATAGTTAGTTACATAAGGTATATATTGTACTTAAAACATATTGAGAAATGTATAAGTATGCTGTAAATATAATGAAATATATACTGTATGTATAACAGATGTAAGCACTATTTAAAATATATTAAAATACATTGATATTATGCTTTCAACAAATGTTTGAAAGTAAAATTTGATCATACTTTTTAAAAAATACAATATAGTGTCAATATAGTGTATTTGAAATAAATACTAGACTACTATAAAGTACACTTTTAGTTTAATTATATATTATTAATATAAGAGTTAAAATGTATTTCAATGCTCTGTTAATTATGAAAATATAAATATAAGTAAATTATAAGATCCATTGTTAAATAACACATTTAAATGTCGAATTTAAAAAAAAATAAGTAAATGTGTAACCACTTAACACTGATGTACATTATATTAAAATATATTTTTATACCCAACGAAATATACTATAAGTGTGCTACTTATAAAAGCCAGGAATAAGAAGCATATTTGTTCTCTAATGTAAAAATGTTTAACTTTAATTCTTAGTACATTTCTAATATACCTGTTGTATAATAGTGATACAGTTGTAATATTCATCAAATGTATTAGAATTGTACTCTAAGCATATTTAAAATATGGGGTTACATACATGAAGTAGTTTAAATGTTTAAATGTTACTTTAGTATATTTAAACTAGTTCCATTTTAGTACAGTTAAGTGCACTTAGCAGAATTTAAATAAAACTTTTGTACTATTTTTGTACAGTTAAAGTGGTTCCATTTTAGCAGTGTTTAAATGTACTGATTAATAATGTGACTACAAAACACTTTAGTGCACTAAAGCATAATAATGCTTAGTACTTTTGTTTTCCTATAGGGTAGGTATAAAGTACCAGGATGAAGTGTCACCCACCTAAATTCATTGGTCACACATTGTTCACCTGACTGTGGGAATGTTGCCCAGCTTATATGAATTTTTAATCAGTTAATATGAAATTCTGAACACAGAGCGCTGAGCGTCTCGGGAGAGTTTTTTTTTTTTTTCATACTCTTCCACACCTCAAAGCTACATAGTTAGTTTCCTATTCTGCTGTTTGATTTGGTTCGTCAGTCGGGACGTCAGTGCATGTCTGAGTCTAAAAAGGAAGCCAAATACACTTTCTGCTTTCTGTAAAAAGCTTCCTGGATATGATTTAACAATTTCAAAGAAGCTGTTTTCACCGCTGTGAAAGGTTCGGCTCAGAAAGCATGCTAGCTTGGCACGTTCCAATTTCTGTTTCTCAAAGAATGCTCCTCAGTAAACCTCAGAGAGTAGACATATTTTTCATTCACTATAAAAAAAAGAAATCTATAATAATTGTCAGCTAGAGAGAAGAGCATCTAGACAACTGTATGTGCTTTAGATGCATCTATATTGCATAATAATGACTGATACTTGTTACAGTAGTCTTTGAGTATGAAGTAGATAGTATAGATACAAGTATACAAGATGAGTATACTCAAATATCCACATACAGTATCTTAAAAAAGTGAGTATACCACTCATATATTTGTAAATATATATTTTTATCCTTTTTAATGGGAAAACATTGAAGATATGACACTTAGATAAAACATAAAGTAGTCAGTGTACAGCTTGTAGAAGAGTGTAAATTTGCTGTGCCCTCAAAAAAACACAAAGCCATTAATGTCTAAACCACTGGCAACAAAACTAGAGTACACTTTAACCCCGGATAAGTTGAATTTACTTAAAACAATTGAGAAAACCTTAAAAAAGTTAAGGAATGGGTAATAAAAACTTAAGTTAAGTTAGCATAACTTAGAACATCTATCAAGTTATTACAACTAAAGGGGAACTTGATTTATTTCTAAGGTAGCCCAGGGGGAATCACTACACACTGATGGCGAAGGTTATTCAGAAACTGTTGGACACACCCAGTATGCAAATAGATTGTGAGAGAAGCCAATGTGAAAGAAGCTGCCAACAGACAACAGACTAAACTCATATATTATAAGTTGGTTCAACTCAAAGATCTCAGTTTGGATGTGTATATGTGCCCACAAATGTTCAACTAACTCAAAATAGTTGAGTATTGTTTAGAAATATCCAATTTTATGTAAAACAGACTTAAATCATTTTATGTTCAAACAACGTATGGGTTTACAGTGTACAGCCCTGAAAATGTGAAAATGAACAAATTGTGCTTAAAGTGTCAAACATTTGTGTGGCCACCATTATTTCCCAACACTACCATAACTCTCTTGGGCAAGGAGTTCACTAGAGCTTCACAAGTTACCATTGGAATCCTCTTCCACTCCTCCATGATGACAATATCACAGAGTTGGTGGATGTTAGAGACCTTGTGCTCTTCCACCTTCCATTTGAGGATGCCCCACAGATGCTCAATAGGGTTTAGGTCTGGAGACATGCTTGACTATTGGTTCATCACATTTCCTTCAGCTTCCTCTGTAATGCAAGGCAGCTGTCATCTTGGAGGCGTGTTTGGGGTCATCATCATGTTGGAAACTTTCTATGCAGCCCAGTTCCTCGACATAGGGGATCATGCTCTTTTACTGAATATCAAACTACATGAATTCTGGAATTCTAGAAATGGAATTCTGCTCCCGAGTGCCAGAAGCACTCA
Organism: Astyanax mexicanus; assembly: GCF_023375975.1. Classification (NCBI taxonomy): domain Eukaryota; kingdom Metazoa; phylum Chordata; class Actinopteri; order Characiformes; family Acestrorhamphidae; genus Astyanax; species Astyanax mexicanus. The sequence continues at coordinate 11,305,145 of NC_064421.1, forward strand.
TAAAGCCTTAGACCATGATGCTACCACCACCATGCTTGACGGTAGAGTTCCCTTGTTACTCCTTGCACATGAATTAAATAGATATATCTTCAGTGTTGTCCCATGAAAAGATAATATAAAATATTTACACATATTAAAATGTGAGGGCTTTACTCACTTTTGTAAAATACTGTATATATGCATATTTAAAACAGGTCAGTTTTAAAGTATGGTAACAGTGGACATCCACTTTGTTTGGTCCAGATCTTCAGACATTTTATTTTGAACCAAATAAACAAACACAATTTGGTTCCACCAAAATAGTTTAGTCTCAGTGTAGATCAACCTGAATCATTTTTAGGTTTGATTAAAGTATGAAACGATGTATGAACACTTTGTGGACCAGTAGAGAAAGTAGAACAAGGCTATCATTAACCAGTAAGCAGAATGATTAGGGTGCTTTCACATCTACAGTACCTTGTTTGGTCCAAATCTTCAGACATTTCATCCTGTTTTAAACCAAAATAGCAGATGTAAACAGGACCAAGAGAATCAGATGAACCACAGATTGATTTTTTCGCAGCATGATAACATTTATTTTGGATGTTTTCAACTTTTCAACTTGCTAGTTGAGGCAGGGTATCATCTCTCATATAAACAATAGAAGAAGAAAAAGAAGCACTGTTATTCCAATATCTGACATCCATTCATATGTATTAATGTCAAACAGCAGTATACTGTAGGTACAACAGATTATTATTATTATGTGATTTCTGTATCTACTGTAACTGTAGATCCACCTTCATTTATCGCATACTATTTGGGGAGCATCACTTTTTTATAGCTAAACAAATGACACCAAGTGGCACATTAAAGTGATCTATAGTGCATTGGTCAATTGCAGATCACGCAGCTTGATTTAGGGTGTGTCATTGTGTCTTTGTTATAAACCTAAATAAACCAATCAGTGTTCAGTCATAATTTATTTTAAGAGCCAGAGGTGCACTGACTTTGGCACGTTCGTATCTTAACATCTTAAAATAGCAACATGCCAGAAATATACCTGAACACACCTCACTTCCAGACCACCACGCACATCAGTGTAGATATATTCCTAAACTCTGATGCTATTTTTAAAAGTGCTGAAGCAAGGTGTGAAAATAGACAGGATATTGACGGGGTGTAAGATAGCAATAATAAGGAGGATACACGATAGGACCCCAGGTATTCAATCTTACCTCACAAAGCTGGACTGCTCTTATACAACTGCAGCTTACACAACTTTTTTACTAACTGATGCTGGAGAAGTTCCATATCTCTTTTTTACTCACTCTCAATTTCAACACTTACTGAAATACTTTGAGGTTGAGATGCGCCCACAGATCCCAAAACACCACTGGCTGTACGACTCTTCATCTCGAAAGATGAAAGCAGACACAGCCACATCACAAGCAGTGGGCTTTCTAAAGGGGCCACTACTAGGATTGGCTCTTCTCCTTGATCTGACTCCAGAAAATGGATTTCAATGGAGTAAATAAACAGAGATTCCTTACACACAGTCAGCCTTCCATACTCAACCATGCTTTCTATGATCAACCATCAGTTTACCTAGTCACCCAACAACCAGAGAAATGGGAATCCAACCACTGCTAAAAAAAAAAAAAAAAAATATATATATATATATATATATATATATATATATATATATATATATATATATATATATATATATATTGTTTTGTTACTTTGTAATACAGGTGCTTGGAAAAGTATTCCAAACCACAAATTTTCATGTTTGTTTTTTTGGGGGGGGGAGATTTTAGGTGATATACCAACACAAAGTAGCACATAAATGTAAAATAGAACAAAAATGATTAAAAAAAAAGTTTTTAAGCACCCCCCATACCAATACTTAGTAGAGCCTTATTTCGCTGCCATATCAGCTGCAAGTCTTTTGAGGTATGTCTCTACAGGCTTTGAACATCAAGAGACTGAGATTTTTGCCCATTCTTCTTTGTAAAATAGTTCAAGCTCAGTCAGATTGGATAAAGATCATCTGTGAACATCATGTCTTCCCACAGAAGCTCCATGGGATTTACAGTAGGTCAGGACTTTGATTGGGTCATTCTAACACATGAATATTTTTTTGATCCAAGCCTTTCCATTGTAGCTTTGGCTGTATTTTTAGGGTCATTGTCTTGTCGGAAGGTAAATCTCCATCTCAATCTCAATTTTTCACAGCCTCCAACAGGTTTTTTTTAAGGATTTCCCTCTATGTATCTAAACAGAAAACCTTCTTTCACCTTCTGTTTCACCCATACCCCTTGAACGTTTGCACATTTTGTCAGCATGCAACCACAAACTTAAATTTATTTTTGTACACACTGAGATTTGTAAGTGATAGTCCAACACAAAGTAGCACATAATTGTGAAGTAGAACAAAAAAAATACATGGTTTTCAAAAATGAACTCAAATAAAAATAAAAAAGTGTAAAATGTGCAAAAGTATTTACTTCATAGAGCCTTATTTCTTTGCAATTACAGCTGTAAGTCTTTTGAGGTATGTCTCTACCAGCTTTGATCATCCAGAGACTGAGATTTTTTACCATTCCTCTTTGTAAAAAAGCTAAAGCTCAGCTAAGTTGGATGGAGAACCTCATGTCTTGCCACAGAAGCTCCATGGGATTTACAGTAGGTCAGGACTTTGACCAAGCCATTCTAATACATGAATATCCTTTTATCTAAACCATTACACTGTAGCTTTGGCTGTATTTTTAGAGTCATTGTCTTGTCGGAAGGTACATCTCCTTCCCAGTCTCACTTTTTCGCAGCCTCCAACAGGATTTCTTTAAGGATTTCCCTTTAAGTATCTAAACATAGAACCGTCCTTCACCTCCTGTTTGCTGTGGCCCCTACATGGCTGTTCCTTTTAAATATACAGCATATTCTGAATAGTTACTTATCACATTAATCTCAATGCATTCTGTATTCAAGACTCATTGAAAAGTATTCTGTCCAGCTCTGTAAGCAACCAAATGCTACACATTTCTTATTCCATTAAGAAATTTACTGTGTGTCTTTTATGGCACAACTCCAAAGAACTTCCTGGAACCTATATCTTTCAGTGCACAGTCAAATCGTAAAGTACACAAAGATAAACAACATAAAAAAAGAAGACAAATGACTGTTAAAGTAAGGAAACGATAAGCTCATTTGTCATAGCTGAAGATCCGAAGGCTACTCTAAAACAGGATGTCCTTGTGGCACCACAATTCAAATAAACTCCTTCAGTACTTTCAATATTAACTTGGCAGGCGTTCAACTCTGCAGGATCTCATTTAATTCTCGGGGTTAGAGCTGATACTGAATGGCTTTCTTATTTAAACAGTTGGAATTATTTAACTCTAATAATGAAGGAAGCTAATCCGTTCCACCCGAGGCCCAAAATATTGTTTAAATTCTGCACGTTGAATCCGATTTCATTAAAGCGCTTTGGTTTTAAGTCATTCCATTCGGAGTGGAGTAAATAAACTTGGGATCTACATGAGGAAAGCCTTCCAGCTATTCATTAGATTATCACTGCTCTTTTATCTGGCTTTATAGGTGGAGCAGATATTCATAATTTATAAAGCTCAAGTGCATCTGGAAAATTTGCTAATCTTAGAACGTTATTAAATAAAGATCAAGTGCGTTTGAAGAAAACGACTAATCTGCTGGATGAAATAACCTACTTTGTTGTGATAATATTTATATACGCAAAAACAGTCAATCATAACATTATGACCATGTACTTGTTTCTACACAAATTAACATTTTTCCTCAGCACATTTCTTGCTGCACAGTTTGTGTTTATCATACTTCATTAGTTCTCTTTTCCGGAGGTCACAGAATGCTGCCCATAAGACACTATTGTAGTGGACTACTCTCAGTCAGTCCAGCAGTGACACTGAGGTGTTTAAGAACTCCAGCAGCACTGCTGCAGTGTCTGATCCACTCTTAACAGCACAACACACACTACTAATACCAACACTGCAGTGCTGTAATGACCCACAACCTGCTGAATATAATTATAGCTGCTCTGTGGTGGTCTATCCTGTGGGGTCCTGAACATTGGAGAACAGGGGGAAATAAGGATGATACAAAAAGTGTGCAGAGAAACAGATACAAGACTGCATTCTGTAACAGCAGAAGTACAAAGTGCTTATATAGGTTCAATAGAGGTGATAAAACGAAAAAAAAAAAAATGGGTGTAGAAACAAAAAGGTGGCCATACATTGCAAAAAAGTCCATTGCAAAAACTAGACAAAAGATATGCAAATGAGACGTATATGCTTACATATGTATCTGACAAAAAAAAAAATGCCAAATTTTTCTTTGTAATATTTCTTAAAAAATATGCAAGCTGAAGGTCTCAAAATGAGTGAAGTAAAGACTAAAATCAAGTAAAAAATGTATTTATTTATTTATTTATTTATTCAAATCAAATAATATCAGAAAATTATCTAATTTATTTATTTTTACTACAAAGTTTTTTATAAATTTTTGTATATGTTTTTTTTCATCATTTTGTAGAATAACTGTTTATTATAATATTTGTCCTTATAAGCCAATAATCAAAATTATATCACACTTACAATGTTTGGCAAGACAAAAAAATATGTATTGCCTTGAAATTAGATAATTTCATCTGCTTCGATTTAGATTTTTGCAGTTTAATGCTATACTTGATCTGAGTATTTTTAAACTGTGGATGTTTTAAATCTTGCTTATTTAAGAACTAGGCCTAAGCTTTGTTTGGAAAACAAGCATTCAAGCACATCATACCCTTTCCTAACAGTGTTTTCAGCAGATCGCCTTCTTAAGCGTGATAGTGTCACCCATCAGTGGTGCACGCCAAGATACTGGTGCAGGAAAAACAATGCTCCGAACGGAAAGTCCTGTTAAACGCTTCACACTTATCTCCACTTGAAGTATCTCGCTGAAGGTAATGGCATGTGACAGGCTTCTATAGCCAGAGGACTCTTATCTGTGTCTGAAAACACTGTAACCAAATGACTTTTAATACAATCTTCACTCCTTCCCTTTTCTGCTCTTCAGTCTTCTGGCTTTTCTCAGTGCGTAAGTTAGATATCAGATCATAATAACCTCATTGAAATTCCCTTTTATCAAGACTACTGAGTTGCAAGGCCTTTTATTAATGGATGCCATTGCGTCTCTGACACAACATCTAGCAAAAACAACCAAAACAAATAACATGCTCTGATCACCAGTATCAAACCCTCTTTATGTATCTACAAAACAAATGCAGCTGTGGGAAGAGGGCAGCGATGGCTTAGAGTTTAGAGAAGTGTGCTCGGGACTGAAAGGTCACTGGTTTGATCCCCTGGACAAGCAGAAATCAGTGGCTGTTAGCTGGTTTTGGATGGTTTACCCAGGTCTCCAATGGTCATAATGGTTGGAAAGATACCCTACGTACCCTAGTCTGGTAAAACAGCTGTTTAATCAGTTCTCAGACAGAATATGTTTGTTATATTTAAATATTTGTCATGCTGATTATTCTGCTTAATGGTCGTGGCCATGATGGTCATACTAGTCAACCAGCTTGGTCATTCTAGTAATGCTGGTCAATCTTCATGTCCTTGTCGGTCAACATGCCTGGTCTTCATTGTCATACTGGTCCACAGCTTAGTCTTGCTGTTCTACCAGTTTAGTCTTACTAGTCAAACTAGTCAATCGGCATGGTCCTGCTGGTCATTCTGGCATGGCCATAGGGATCAAGCATGGTCAATACGACTGGTTTTGCTGGTAGAGCAGTATAATAAGCATGGTCTTGATTATGTGGGTCAGAAAGTCTGGTTATGCTTAACAACCCTGTTGATAATGTATATCATACTGGTCAAGAGCTTGGTCTTGATGGTCAACTAGTTTAATGTAGCTACTTTTATAAGTCAACCAGCTGGTGATTTTGGTGAACTAGCTTAGTCTTGATGATCATAAAGGTCAGTCATCACAAACATGTGGGTCAGAATATCTATTCTTTTTTGGATAAACAGGTTGGTGATGCTTGTCGTACTGATTAACAGTTTGGTCTTGATGGTCCATCAGTTTAGTCTTGCTAATCATATTAATCAACCAGCTTGGTCAGACTGGTCACTCTGGTCAAGAAACTTGGTCTTGATGCTTATAAAGGTCAATCATCACACTTATGTGGGTCAGAAAGTCTGGTCTTGCTCATCAACCAGGTTGATAATGCCTGTCATACTGGTCAACAGTTTGGTCTTGATGGTCAAATAGTTTAGTTTAGCTAGTCTTACAAGTCAAACAGCTTTGTCATGCTGGTCATTCTGCTCAAGAAGCTTGGTCTTAATGATCATATGGTTCAAGCATGGTCAACACACCTGGTCAACACGCTTGGTCTCGATGCTCATAAAGGTCAGTCATCACAATCATTTGGGTCAGAAAGCTTGGTCTTTTTGGATAAACAAGTTGGTGATGCTTATCAAACTGGTCTTGGTTGTCAAACAGTTTAGTTTTGCCAGTTATACTAGTCAATCATCTTGGGCTTGCTGGTCATTCTGGTCAAGAAGCTTGGTCTTAATGGTCATATGGATCAAGCATGGTCAACACACCTGGTCAACACGCTTGGTCTTGATGCTCATAAAGGTCAGTCATCACAATCATTTGGGTCAGAAAGCTTGGTCTTTTTAGATAAACAGGTTGGTGATGCTTGTTAAACTGGTCTTGGTGGTCAAACAGTTTAATCAAGCTAGTCACACTAATCAACCAGCTTGGTCAGACTGGTCATTCTTGTCAAGAAACATGGTCTTGATGGTCATAGGGATCAACCATGGTCAACAGACCTGGTTATCACGCATGGTCAACATGCTTGGTCTTGATGGTTATAAAGGTCAGTCTTCACACTCATTTGGATCAGAAAGCTTGGTCTTTTTGGATAAACAGGTTGGTGATGCTTATCAAACTGGTCTTGGTGGTCAAACAGTTTAGTTTTGCTAGTTATACTAATCAATCATCTTGGGCTGGTCATTCTGGTCAAGAAGCATGGTCTTGATGGTCATGGGGATCAAGCATGGTCAACATGCCTGGTCAACATGCCTGGTCAACACGTTTGGTCTTGATGGTTATAAAGGTCAGTCATCACAATCATTTGGGTCAGAAAGTATGGTCTTTTAAGATAAACAAGTTGGTGTTGCTTGTCAAACTGGTAACTAATCCACCAGCTTGGTCTTGACAAGTCAACAAGCTTTGGTCTTGATGGTCACTTGATGGCCATCCAGCTTGGTAATGCTGGTTATGATGGTCAATCGGCATGGTCATGTTGGTCATGCTGGATGTCTAGCCTAGTCAGTTTGATCAGGCTCATGTTCCAGCTTAATTAGTGTTACCAGCCTGAGCCAGCCAGACCGCCAGCTTTTTTTCAGCAAACATATCACCAGAGGTTCAGTATCTGGACAGAAGGCTCATCATCAGCGAAGAGAAAAGATCCAGGATGAGCAACACCGGTAAAAAAAACACAGCCCGGTGCCTAATCACAGACAAACACATTAACGCTCACTCAGGAAAAGCTCACACAATCATGCTTTCAGCTAAGAGGATTTTCTTAGACCCATGCTCACCGTCTCACACACACCTGTTAGAGAGAGATTGCTGGAGGTATGTAGAGAGTTCAGTGTTGCCCCTCTGGACTCTATCCCACTTCTTCGAACTCAGAGTGGGTACTTCAGAAACCATTAGTCAGCCACCTGCTCTCAGTAGATTAACCAGGCTGCGGCACATTATTAAGAGAGACAAATCAGATCTATTTGCAGGCTTGTTTTGCAACATAGCGTACAGACCTACGAGAGGCAATTCTCTTCTTCTTCTTTTTCATCTTCTTTGGATGAAATTCATTCAGCTCTTTCAACTCAAGATATGTTAAGTCCTATTTAAGACATTTACAGACACTCGCGGACACTCTTATCTAAGTCAACCTATTGACTTCTTATTGGTGTCGAAAGATATAGAAAGATTTAACCCTTTCAGACAGAGAATTTATTTCGGTAACAATTTTATGAACCCTGTATTCATAACGCCTTATAAATGCATTCATAGTGCATTATATGACATGCATAGTACCTTATAATAACTGTAATAAGCCTGCACAATAACTCATAAGTACCTACAGCGACATTCATAACAAATTACAAACTACAAGTATAAGGGTTTATAAAGAAAGGGCTTATAATGCCTTATAATATCTGTTCATAAGAACATTGGGTAACACTTTCTATGAATGTCCTCTCTATAAGACTCTATACACATATTTATAACACATTATAATGCATTCATAAGGCATTATAAACATCGCTATACATATTTATAAAACTCTATAATTCATCATAGCCATGTTTATTATGCATCATTAACTGTGATTATAATGCATTAATAGCTGTGTTTATAACATGTTATACGTCAATACCAAGGAACTCAGTCCCAGCTTGTAGACTTGTATCATGACTAAAACAGCTTCCAACTTATAAACACACCCTCAACAATTCCACAAATATATTTTTAACCACTCATGAGTTATACTTGTCTTAAATATAACATTAGTTATAGTCAATTATAATGTATTATAACAGGTCTTTGTGCGCTCTAAGTAAAGTGACAAACCTTTACTGTGGGACTAGATTTTTAACGATAGATAAATACTATTTTAACATGTATATCATAAGCATGGCTTATAATATATTATGATCACAAGTTATAATGCTTAATAAACATGGCTATAGTGGGTTATGCATTTTTATAAATATTTATAGCCATGTTTATAATGCCTTATGAATGCATTATAATATATTATGAATGTAGTTAGAGTCTAATAAAGATTCATATTCATAGAAAGTGTTACCGAACAGTGTACCATGTAGTGTTGTAATGCACTACAACACAGATTTGGTATATTTTGGTTTAACACATTATAATATGCAGCTATGATTTCTCAAATTAAGGTTTTATATAAGTGCATTAAACATTGTAAAGCCTTATATACAGTCATTACTGATTTTAATGGAAGTGAATTTTCATATGCTTTTTAAACATGAAGTAAATTTTATTATGCCTCACTATAATGTCTTGACAGTAATGACTGTATATAAGGCTTTATAATAAGTTTACTATAGATTTATCATGGGTTCCTTCATAGTCTGAAAGACTTTGGTACTCATTTTTAATGTTGAAAAAGGGGGAGGTGTGTCCAAACTATTGACTGGTACTATATGCCAACTATATGCTAATAGCCAATGGAGCTCAATGAGCAGCGGGGTGACATGTGCCAGCCAAAACGGGCACATGTCACCCCACTGCTCATTGAGCTCCATTGGCTACCAGTTGATGCTCGCATCAAATTCAAAGCTCTTACAATCGCCTACAAGGTGATGACAGAACAGGCTCCTTCCTACCTGCACTCGCTCCTGAAGGCTTACGCTACCTTCCGGCCGCTGCGCTCCTCCAATGAACGTCGCCTTGCTTTACCAAACAAACATTCACACAAAGCAATCCAGACTGTTCTCATACAGAGTTCCCCCATGGTGGAACAAACTACCTTCTACTACCAGATCAGGAGAATCTCTCACTATCTTTAAGAAACTCCTGAAGACAGAGCTCTTCAAAGAGCACTTACTCTCCTAACACCTCTAACACACTAACTACTTCTAACCTCATTTCCTTCTTCCCCTCCTTCACTCCTCTATCCTATTATTCCCATTTGACCTCCTTTTATCCCTATCCAAAGATGTTTTACCTTTAAACTCATTTTACATTGTACTTGACTATTGTAAGTCGCTTTGGACAAAAGCGTCTGCCAAATGTAATGTAATGTAATGTAATGAAATATATATCACTTGCATTTGCTGTTCAATTATGGTAGCAGGTGGAGACATTCTGCTTGCTTGAGTGCTATACAATATGTAGTTTTATATCCTCTGAAATATCATCATATAAGCTCATAAAATGCCCACTGGACTGAACTGTTCAAAACGTCAGTGTTGGCAGAGTCTGACCAGCTTTGCAGAAAAACTACAGATCTTATATCACTTACTATGTGCTACATTTTTAACTGTTCCAAGAAGCCATCCAACATTTACAGAAAATATATAGATATTTCTTCTTTAAACACAATTCCAGAGTGATAAATAAAATAGGAGGTTTCTAGCAGGGACCACCATGCCTCAAAGGGTTAATCTAAGGTCTAGGGTTATTTTGATAGGCCTATATGTGTAGTCTGCTAGTAATAAATATGAAGTGAGTTGCTTTCTGTAACTGGATAAACTCAGAGCTCCTCAATAGTAGTATTCTGGCTCAGATATCATAGGAAAACGTATTAATTAGGCATGACCGTGCAGCATGTTGTTATTGTTTCTGAGTGCAGGGCCAGCTGGCAGTGTTTATCCAGGGTATGGCGTTTCAGTACGTCAGTTTAGACTGAATCTGTAGGAATTATATTGAGAAACAAGGCTCTGTGAAAGCTGGGTTTGTGGGGAAAGGTTTCTACTAGATTTTGGAGCATTGCTGTGAGGATTTGATTGATTCTACAAGAGCAACAAGAGCATTACTACTGAGAAAAAAAAAGTATGGACTACTGTATGGAGCCCTATCATTCTAGAAAACACAGTTTTACTCCTCCACAGCTCAATGCTGGGGGGCTGTATACAACTATAGCCCACGTATGGCATTAGGCATGAAGCATGTGCCAACAGCAGGTTATTGTCCATCTGCTCATGATGGTCACGAAGGTCGTGATACCTCAGAGTGTACTCTTTTCTTGGCGATCTTGACCTCTCTACAAGAACTAGATAAGCTTAGTATGTGCATCTGCACATTGCACATATACATCAACAATTGGTGCAACACTCATGGTCGGTTTTGCTGATAATGCTGGATAACAAGCCTGGTCTTGATGGTCATGAAGGTCAGTCATCCCAATTATGAGAATCAGCAAGTCTGGTCTTGCTGGATAAACAGTTTTGTGATGATTGTTAGTCATACTGGTCAACCAGTTTAGTCTAGCTAGGCATACAAGTCAACCGGCTTTGTCATGATGGTCATTCTAGTCAACCAGCTGGGTTGCGATGGTCATTCTGGTCAACCAGCTTGGTCATGATGTTCATTCTGGTCAACCAGCTTGGTCTTAATGGTTATTCTAGTCTTGATGATCATTCTAGTCAACCAGTTTGGTCTTGATGGTCATTCTGGTCGACCAGTTTGGTCTTGATGGTCATTCTGGTCAACCAGATTGGTCTTGATGGTCATAGAGGTCAAGAATCATGGTCATGCTGGTCATTCTAGCCATCCGGCAGGGTTTTAATGGTCATTCTGGTCAACCAGCTTGGTCTTGATGGTCATTCTAGTCAGCCAGCTTGGTCGTGATGGTCATTTTGGTCAAACAGCTTGGTCTTAATGGTTACTCTAGTCTTGATGATCATTCTAGTCAATCAGCTCGGTCTTGATGGTTATTTTAGTCAACCAGCTTGGTCTTGATGGTCATTCTGGTCAACCAGCTTTGTCTTAATGTATGTAAATCGAGTAGCTACTCCCATCTCGTTTATGCTGGAATTTAGTCATAGATTTTATTGTCTACATCTTGCAGTGAAAATTTGTTCATCAACATCCCCAAATAAAACTCGATTCTTTCTTCTAGTGTGAAAAGCTGAGGTAATGTACTGTAGCTTTACGAGTGCTGCTGTGTGATATTCTTGTACGGGCAGGGAATACAACCTCTGTCTTCATCATAGAAGACAGGCCATTGTCACGCTCTACACAATACCAACCAATTACATTACACAGCCTCCTCTGGTAAAACTAATCCAGCTCCAATAAAGCTCTGGAGGAAGCCTTTGGCCGCTGCTGAGCCATTCTCCAGTTCATAACCTTTTGTATTGCCTCAGGCAAATCAGAGGCAGCTAAGGCCAGTGCAGAGTGTGCTGCTATTTAATTCAGCCCTCCACTCTTAAGAGCCACTCCAAATGGAAGCCATTCAATTAATACCAGCTCCGCCGCCTCGTGGTCCGGCATCTCCACCAGAGGACGAACAACAGGCCGGTGATTGCCGAGCGAGGCGATGGAATCGGATGCCTCAGCGGCGGCTTTGAAGGGGCCTGGAACTCATCAGCTGCTTGGCTTTCATGTCTCGTGCTTCATTGTGCGCCACGCCGAGCGCTCCGTGCTCCTCCACTGCACGCTTTTGCCACAACTGATCGGCTCACCCTGGCTGGCTGCGAAAACAAAAACTAGGACACAGTTCTGACAGATATTTCTCTCTCTCTCTCTCTCTCTCTCTATCTCTTTTTTTTTTCTCCAGTTCTTCATCTGCTTGTTTTGAACTCAGCAGGGAGGAGTGCGCAATGTCGTCAAAAATGCAATTAGAGATGAGATGAGAGTTAGACAGAGCGACACAGAGAGACAGAAAAGAGAGAAAGAGAGATAGCGAGACAAACAGAAGAGAGGAAGGGCAAATAGAAGTCTGGATTTATGTAAGAGAATTTGCTCTGTCTTACACACTTAGTCAATCTATGAAACATGCTTGCAGACTAGATCCTTATATATATATATACTATTGGGTACCACTTTGAAATAAGACTACCCTTATAAAGGGTTTATAAATGGTTTATAAATTAGATTATTAATTATTTTATTGATTAGGTTATTTTATTGATTAGATAAGCAGTTACAACACATCAATTGAAAAGGCTTCAGTGATTACTTTGTCATTTAATTCGACTAAATAAAATTTAATTTATAGTAAATAGTTAATATACAATATTAATATAATGACAGGGTTAAATGCGGATTGATGGAAAACACAAAGTAAGATCAGGATCTAGAAAGATGTGAGATTTGACGGAATAAATAAATGAGTCTGGAATCACTGTTTTGCAAATCGGCTCACTGTTGCCATTTTATTTGTGTTGTCATATATATCCCGGCCGCTGCGCTCCTCCAATGAACGTCGCCTCGCTTTGCCAAACACTCACACAAAGCAATCCAGACTGTTCTCATACAGAGTTCCCCAATGGTGGAACAAACTACCTACTACTACCAGATCAGGAGAATCTCTCGCTATCTTTAATAAACTCCTGAAGACAGAGCTCTTCAAAGAGCACTTACTCTCCTAACACCTCTAACTAACTACCTTCCACTACCAGATCAGGAGAATCTCTCACTATCTTTAATAAACTCCTGAAGACAGAGCTCTTCAAAGAGCACTTACTCTCCTAACACCTCTAACACACTAACTACTTCTAACCTCATCTCCTTCTTCCTCTTCTCTACTCCTCTATCCTATTATTTCCCTCTGACCTCCTTAAGGCCCTATCTATAGATGCTTTATTTTTAATTTCTATTATTTTTGTACTTAACCTCTTCTATTATTTGCACTTCAATATTGTAAGTCGCTTTGGACAAAAGCGTCTGCCAAATGTAATGTAATGTAATGTAATGTAATATATTTATTAACTGCTTATTAATGGGTTTCAAAGTATTTGCAACCTAATTATTAAGTATTAATAAACTCTTAACTTTTTAAATCATTCATAAACCTATTATAAAGGTAGTCTTATTTTACAGTGGTACCTACTTTTGTAATCCATCCAGTTTATAGCAATAAATAATCAATTTATAATGGCAAATACAGCTAAAATAATATAACGTGATATTAAAATATACAAATTATTTAACCTTGTACAAGGGGTATATGCTAAAAGATACACAGATAATATTGTTGAGTTGGGTTACTTTTCCTTTTTACAACCATAAATCTTGTTGTAAAAAGTTTTTTTTTTTGTGCTGCTGCACTTTTGAACACATTTAGCCCTATTTTAGTGATCTAGAGCCCTATTTTAGGGTGTGTCAGTGTGTCTTTGCTATCGTAACAACAGGAAAATTATACATTGTTTGACTCAATATACATAAAAGGCATATACTGCATTAATTCTCTTAATGAATCATGGGTGTGTTTTGGGTGTAACAAACCATGCAATAAACCAATCAGTGTGTTGCTTGCTGGACATTTTTTTGGTGAATTGTTATTTCAGGGACGCAGCTACCTGGACGTGTCCAGCTGCCACTTCTCAGCAGAGGAAACTGACCTGTTTATTCACACCGTGAAGGTGTGAGAGAGGCTTATTTAAGGGAAAAAACAGGAATCCACTAAAGAAACACAAGGTGAAGCCTTCATGTGTTGACAATTCAGTTGCGCACCTGTGTTTTCCCTTGCTAAGATAGCAATATGCCAGATATTTACCTAAAAACACCTCATTTTCAGACGGCCACACTCATCGGATATATATTTACAAGAACCTTTGCTATTTTAAAAGATGTAGGTGGAAGGCATGATATAAGATAGCAGTAATTAGTTGTGTATAAACTTCTGTTTTTTTAACAGCTGTTATCTTGTCTGGTATGCAGTATAATTAAGGCTGTGATTGTTTTTGAACACATTAGAATTAGATTTACTATGTCATAAGAAGATGGAAAATACTTTTTCTGATAGCTATAACTGATACTGATATTAAAGTGTAATTATATAACCTGTACAACTTCAATTAATCTGTAAGAATGCGTAATTCACCAGTAGTTACACTGTTATTACATGGTTGTTAACATGTATTTACACGTTTTAACATTTGTCTCTATATTTGAAAAATCATCAGGCTCCGGGTAGTCCAGCGGACTAAGGTGCTACTGTTACGATCGGGAGATTGCTGTCTCAAATCCCGGTCATGCAGCTTGCCATCAGCTGTCAGAGCCCTGAGAGAGCACAATTGCCCTTGCTCTCTCTGGGTGGGTAGATGGTGATCTTTCCCCACATCACTTCAAAGGGTGATGTCGATCAGAACAAGGCATCTGTGAGCTAATGTATCAGAAGTCACAGTGCGCTCGGTTCGAAAAGGCGCAGTGATTGGCTTCACATGTGTTGGAGTAGCAGCTAAAATGGGTGGGACAATTGGCTTAGCTAAATTGAAAGAAAAACAGGAGAATTTTTTTTCTTTTTTTCCCCAGTCAGAAACCCTGACTTAAAGAGAGAGCAAAAGAGAAAGGAAGAGAGAGAAAGAGAGAGTCAGAAGAAGGAAGGACAAATAAAAGTCTGGCTTTATGTAAGAGAGTTTGCACTGTCAAGCACACTTAGTTAATCTGGGAAACACGCTAGCAGAGTAGCTCCTCATATACTATTGTAATCCATCAGCCGAGCATTAGCTCGCTTATTCTCAGACACAGAGCAGCGAGACAGAGAGCAAAGAAAACAAAGGCAAAGGAGGACAAAATAAATCAATTAATAAATAAAAGCGGAGAGCGAAGAGTCAAGCCGGGCCCATCACCTTTTGATGTATCATTTACAGGGTTTATGAAAAGAAAATGAGAGTGCACATCCACCTGTACTGAAACACAGGGGCAGGACAGAAAAAGATATATCAATATAAAGGGAAAAAAAAAAAAAAAAAATATATATATATATATATATATATATATATATATATATATATATATAATCGTAATACTACCAAATTGGTACCAAATTGCACGACAAATAAAGCTACCTATTATTGTCCACGTCAAAACATTTCTAAATAAGTAATCAAACATTGAAAAAAATCAATTAATCAAAATCACCCTGCAAATTAAGGAGCTATCACTATAATCCAAGGATCACTTGGTTTGAATCCCGGAATTTTGCTACTTCGGCATCAGCAGCCGGAGTCCGAGAGAGCTCAACTGGTCATGCTCTCACTAAGTAGGTGGATGGCACTCCTTTCCTCAACAGTTCCCCATCGATTGACATCTAATCAAAAAAGCGTTTAATTACAATACATTACTATGGAAACACACACAGTGTGCCAGTCTGCTGCTGCACTTTCTAGCTTTATTGCTTAGATGGTTGCTAAGCAACAGCTCACCTGCTCAACGCTTCTGGTTGCTCAGACTCGAAGAGAAGGTAGAGCTACTGTATATGTTAGCCTTGTGATTGGTCAGAGTAGTACTGATAAAATGCAGAAGAGATTTATTAGACTTTGAGAAAATATTCATAAGAAATGCTTTTACTACTACTTTAGTGTATTTACCAAACAGTACTGTTAGCTTGTGCTAAACGGCAAAACAGTAAGAAGATCGTTCATGCTTAATTGCGATAGAAGCACAAACTTCATTATTTGAAAGTACTTAAATCTCCCTCATCTGCTGACTTGCCACAGACAGTAGGTATAGATCCCTCCCTCAGACAAAGTCTAGTGGCTAATCCTGCTATGTACTAACTAATGTTTTTAACCAAAATGAATGAAAAAGCAGATCTTCAACTGATCTAGTGGGTGGCGCTCTAGTAGGGGTTGATGCCAGAGATGGAGGGGTGGTGCCAGGGTGGTTCTATGCAGGTTTCCTTATTGTGATGCCATAATAAGTCAACCATCCAAACGGCTCATAGAACCACATGACTCCTGAAACCAAACTATTTCAGCTGATTCATAGAAAACTACTGGATGGATTGTTCATGCTTGTAGTGCTTATAGGAGCAGTTGAGACCCAATTAAACATTTATGAAAATGAATATGTAGATTTACAGTATTTAGGGTGCAATGTGTGTTAATGTTGGTGGATAGCTAAATAGTGATGCAAGTGGCAATGTTTTTTGTATGATAATAGCTGTAATAAGACCACTTAAAAATGACGTGGAATATAATCAAGAGAAAGATAATCCCAAGCCTTCAAACCAATCTGAACTGCTTGATTTTTGCACCAGGAGTAAAGGCATGCAATTATCCAAAAGCAGTGTGTAAGACTGGTGGAGGAGAACATGCCAAAATACATGAAAACTGTGATAAAAAAACAGGGTTATTCCACCAAATATTGATTTTTGAACTCTTAAAACTTATATGAACTTGAATGAATGAATATGAACTTGTTTTCTTTGCATTATTTGAGGTCTGAAAGCTCTGCATCTTTTTTGTTATTTCAGCCATTTCTCTTTTTTGTTGTCTGTAGTTTTTAGAAGAAAACAACAATGTTAATTTTACTCAAACATATACCTATAAATAGCAAAATCAGAGAAACTGATTCAGAAACTGAAGTGGTCTCTTGTTTATTTATTTTTTTCCAGAGCTGTAGTTTAACAGGGTGTGTACACAATTTATTTTTCACCTGAATCTGTTGCTGATATGGGTTTTGAAATTAATCCCACATCCCAAAAATAGCCTATAGGAGAAAGCAAAGCATATTCAAGCAAGCGACTACTACTGATGCTATCAAATGATGGATTCACAAAGCTTAAGAGTACCGTGGACAGTCTAAACATACTGTGAATTACCATTTGACTTTCAAAAGCTGGTCAAAAAGAAGCGTTTAATAATTCCACAGCTCTCTGTACAAACGCTCTGCTGAGCTCTTTATATTTTAAGTACCGTCTCAACTGAAGCTCCGCTGGCTATCATCACATTTTACTGTATTTCATTTTTCTTTTATTTCCAGCACTAGCAAAGAGACTTGAGAGACTTTGGAGACTGAAGAATACAGGCATTCATCCACAGGCACCAACAAAAAAAAAAAGTATGCGTGAACTTTAAAAGAGCTAAGCAAGAAGGTTAGAACAAAACAGAATGTCAGAATGAGCGAGTAGGCTTTAAAAATATGCATCCTTTAATATTTTTTTTTTTTTTAGACTTAGTCTTTCTACTTTACTCACAATGTGAATTTTTTTTTTTTGAGACTAGGATGTGCTAACGTTTTTTTTTTCTATTATTTGCTCTCAAATCATGAAATAAATTATTGAAATTAAATGAAAAGTATTAACTCATGCCTATTGCTGATGGCCTACTGAAGAACCGCTATAGCAGATGAGGGAAACTCTTAAAACAGGAATGCATGGTTTTCATTTTGAACAGAGATCATTTGTGTATTTTAAATTTTACAGCACATTATAGCATAAGCAACATTTTATTGGGTGACACAAGCCTTAAGCTTAAAGTACCATCAGTTTAATTTAAATAATTTGTTGTTTACTGCCCAAACCAATGAGTTGGTTATTAACACAATGCAGGTAATTCAGTTTTACAGAAAAATAAAACAAACTGTATTGTGTTACAATAAAATAAGGAAGGTAATTAATAAAATAGTGACATTTTAGAGGTAAAAAAAAAAACTAATATGATTGCACTGCAGTTGTCTCTGTGTTTGTTTATCTTTCTCCTCTGTCCCTGTCATTCCCCATGTTGTCCTGCCTTTACCTCCGTGTCTCCACCCCAGTCCTTTGTTCCTCCATATGCACGGTATGCATCTGTAGCTCCCCACCCTCATTACCTGACCCCAGGTGTTTCCTGTTTCGTCTGTGTTTTTTTTTTTGTTTTGTTTTGTTTTCCTACATTGTAAATGAATACTGAAGTCATCCAGACTATGAAGGAACAGATAAGGAATCATGTGGTAACTTAACAGTGTTAAACTAACCAAAATATAGGTTAACCTGTGTTTTTTGAGCCTGTGCAACAGAGGTAACTTTTGGTCTTTCTTTCCTGGAGTGGTCCTGATGAGAGACACTAATGTGAGATTCACCAGCATGGCCAAATGAAAAATGCCTGAGCTTTAGTTAAAATGGTTACACCACCAGGGTTCTGTTCTCCTTCCATCAAATAACGAAACATCTTCTATTAAATCTGACATTTCTGAGAAACAAGCTCACAGTGTTGCGTAATTTCTACCTACAGCAGACCAATCCCTCTGTTCTTTTCCCACTTCACCATTCATTCGCTCATCCATTTGTCACTCTTACAGGGCCATCCTGCAGGACGCAGAGCCTCGCAGAGAGGTCATCCGCCGGCCGAGGCTTTCTTTGTGAAAGCTAGTGCACTAACTTATTAACGGGCTCCTCTGAGATGGCTTCAAACAAAAAGTGTCTGCAGAGCTTCAATGTCATGAGTGCAATAAGGGAACTGTCAACAGTACAAGCTATATTGATGTCTCTGGAGTAAGCCATTATACGTAGCCTCCGGTCAAATGTTACGACAGTGATGTCTGAGGACATGGGTGTCTTCCTGTTGCGTTACGGCTTTGCTGTGGACTAGACATGAGTCGTGTATCTAAAGTCCAGAGCCCTACAATTTAAAGAGCTAGCTCATGAACAAAGCAATTACCGGTTAAATCCAAGTTTATATGAACTCTATGAACTTTTTCCTCTACTGGTGTGGCTGTTCTCCCTTACTTTAGACCTATGTGGATGTATAGAAACTTTAACATTCATTTATAAGTTGTCTGACCAAAGGAGGATGGGTCCCCCTTACAGCCTTATTAGCCTTAACCCTCCTATTATGTTCATTTGTCTGGAACAGCAATAGTGTTTCGGGGTTAATTTAATTTAATCGATGCATGTTTAATTATCCAAAAGATGTCTAAAACCAATAAAATCCTAACAAGCTGTGTGAATATTTGATTACTAACTCTATTACTAATTATTCTATCAATATTTAGTGCAGTGGTGTTTCTTTCCTCTAATAGTTAATGGTTCAATTAGGATAATTCACTAATTTTCCACCAAAAAAATACATGTTCAAACTTTTTAATGTTTCCCTACTTTATCATTTTGAAAGACCAACATATAAAACAGTAGTTTTACATAACATTGAAACATAACATTAAACTGTTGTTTTAGTCTAGTTGTTGCAGTGGGTGGTTGCAAATATGTGAGATGAATCATTTTCCTATTACATGTTGATTACACTAATTAAGACAAGCAGAAGAAGTTTCATAATGAAAAAAAAATACTTTTAACTATTTTTCCTAGATCTTTAAACTTTAAAACGGGTGATAAGTACATGTAAGCCTTGGGTTCTCTTAAGTTTTCTTCTTCCTCCACCTCTGAGGGAGTTTTTCCTTGCCATCATTGCTCACTAGGGGTTCTGTATTGTTGTAAAAAAACACCATATAATTAAATTCGATTTGATTTGATTGCCAAATCTGAATTAAATCACCTTTAAAACATTAACCACATTAGAGATTGTCTATCTGAACCAGATCTTGCTCTCCTATTTGGTCTTCCAAAAAAGACTCAAAATGGACTCAAAATGCAGCTGCCTAAGCTCTCACCAGGAGGAACACATCATGGACCAGCATACAGTATCTGTCAGATATGGCACAGTGATAAAATCGAGCAGACCTCACAGATCATTAGGAACAAATCACTTAGTCCTGCTAAGTTGAGTAAAGACTATCTGGAAAAGTAACACTTAAATACAGTGATGTTGTTTAAAGAGCCACTAAAACCATTTTTTTTTCTAATAATAGCTAATATTATTAATTAATAATTTGAAGTAATAAAACATAACAGTCCTGCTTATTTTTTATAAAAATGTCCAAAGCTTTAAAAAATGCTTTTATAGTGGTAATTTCTGCCTCTGTAGTGCCCTGTCAGGTTCAACTGTGCTATAGGTATGGATTTTGTGTCTCTCCTGCCTTGCCTCTAAACCCATACATCACCCAGTGCCCCACCCAAACTACCCCTCTGAAGTTTTAACCCATTTTCTAGGATGTGAAAGGGGTGGGGTGAATGTGGGCAGGTTTTAAAATGGATCTTTTTACTGCACTATACAGTACTTCTGCAACTGTTACCTTTAAAACCTTTTAATAAAAACTTGATTACACAAAAACATTAAATGTTCCTGTTTGCACAGGCTTTCAGCTTATTTTAAAACACTGTTAGCTCTATAACACTTTTATCTTGTATTTGTTATTTTTTATCTCATTTTCTAATTTGCTTTCTTTTAAATGTTCTGCATTATTACTATGTTTTCATTCTTTTTTCATGATTCATTTTTATTATTATTAATTTAGCTTTTTAAGGATTTCTTACTTTGATATATTTTTTATTAAGTCTTGTTATTTTTCCCTTGTTTTTGTAAAGCACATCAAATTGCCACTGTGTATGAAAGGTGGGTACCACTTTAAAACAAGACTACATTTATAAAGGGTTTATAAATGGTTTACAATTAGTTTATTAATGTTTACTAAATAGGTTGTAAATGCCTTAAAAATCATTAACAATAAGTTATAACACATAATTAGAAAGGGCAACAATATAGATAACTGTGTGTTCACCACTTGGCAAACAACAGGTCATTGCTGCCCTTTCTACGTATGTGTTATAACTGATTATTAATTCATTACAACCTAATTAGTAACCATTAATAAACCTTTATAAAGTTAGTCTTATTTTAAAGTGGTACAAAAAGGTGCTATACAAATAATTCTGTCTTGACTACAAGTTTGTTTTCCCTTATTTAGTGTCCAGATTTGTCGTGTTTCTCTTTTTTTCTAAGTCACAGGCAGAAATGATGTCTTGGTATTTGACCAGGGCTTTTTTTGGGTCAGATTAGTTATAGTTACTGTTAATATTCGTGAAAAAGCATAAATAATCTACTATAACACAGATATTAAGTCTATGAACTAACGGCTACATTCTGTGACCTGAGTCTTCTGAGCTGGTTACAGTGTCCCAGAAGACTGGCTGCACAATCCGTTCAGGGAACGACCAAGCTGCTTCCAGGATGGTGCTCCATATGTTTCAGGTGGGCTGGTAGCTAAAAAAAAAAAAAAGCTTCAAAATCTTCTGTTTCACTGTAGCTGACTACACTGTATGACTACGCTCAGTTTAGAGCTGCATGTCGCCCACATCACTGCAAGTTACTCAGCTTCAGTCTACTGACTATGATTACAGCACGGACACCCACATTTACCACTTATTTTTACAGTTAATTAAGTTTCTGGTACTGTATATCAAGAAATAAAACAAAATCAAGCAGACGAAACGTAAAGTATATTAGGTTTACACTGTCTGTAATCAAATAAACGTCAAAGTAAAAGAGAGAAACACTCTACTTATTTTTTATTTGCACTTTCCATGCTGTCTCATTTTTTTTCTGAGTTGAAGTTGGGGTATGTTTAGCTTTTTTCTGATTTATTTGACCCACAGAGTGATGGTAAGGCTTTGTTTGTTTGTTATGTCCCACTGCTGGTGTTAATGTGGTGTGTCACATTCTTACTGCGCAATTTGTGAGTGCAATTATTTTGCAAATGTCAAATATAAAGTAGTTTGAATGCCTGAACAGAGCTATCAAAGAAAATACATAAATACAGCAAATGTATTACATTTATTTTATCACTGATTTTAAAAATGACATTTTATGCAAAACTCACTTTTTGCATGTTTTTTTTTTTTTTTTTTTTTACTTGGGTCTCGACTGCCCCTATAAACACCCCAAGCTCAATAAGGAAACTTTCATAGAACCATCATGGCATCACCCTCACCCATCAACTCCCACCAGAACCCCACCCTCTAGATCAGTTGAAGATCCACCATTTTGGTAATTTTGGTTGACAACTTCAGACAGTACACAGCGGACTTTGTCTGAGGGAGGGATCTGTAACTACTGTCCGTGGCAAGTCAGCAGATGAGGGAGATGTAAGTACTTTACAATAATGAGTTTTGGGCTTCTATCACAGTTAAGCATAAATTAGCTTGTCCATGTTTTGCCATTGAGCGCAAGCTTACACTAGCATGTGGTATACACTTATAGCATGAGCATAACTATGACAAGCCAAGCAATAGCCTATTTGCATAAAAGTGACAGAGCCCTTAAACGGCTCATTCTGAAAGGGACTAAAACTGGCAAGATCTCTGATCTCTGATTTATATGAAAGTGATTTTGTTCAAAAGGCCATAGGCCTATTCTAACTTGTGTAAGAGAGGAATACTATGTCATGTGCCATGTCTAATTAAAGTACACAGGGATTATATATGTGTTCCGAAACCATTGCGTTTGGCCCACCTAGTGATATGTGGGCCACTAGAAAATGTGGTCCAGTTGTGCTACTAGGGACAGCCCTGATCCACCTATCCTGGACTGTGCTTTAATGCATAATACTCGTCTTTAACACTAAACCCTCATGACAAACGCTTTGCCTCCAAGCTTGTTTTAAGCAGCCCACTCTCTGCCAGCCGGGCCTAAACACTGCACAACAGAGCAGATATACAAACTACACAGTGACTAAACAAACCGAATGCAGCCCAGAACAACAAAAAAGCCACTTTTCATGTTTAACAAAACACACTCTGCACACACACTGGAAGGCTGGCGTCTCTCTGGTGTTGAAGGCTGCTGCTTCTTTCTGAGCTTGATCTAATTGCTTAGATAAAAAGCATGGGGTCCTCCAGGATTTACAACAGCAGCTTTATCTTCTCCAGCGAAGCCTCCCCTCTGCTACAGGCCTCCGAGACCCTTTTACTTTGAGAGGATTTAACATAAATTTCAACGAATAGGAGGGAACTGTTTGACGTCTGGAGTTCTGAAGGTCTGAACAAGGCGGGGTGTGGCCCCTTGAAAAGATATGCCAATTGTATGTGTCAATATCAATATTACATGCCTTTTGTGTCTGCAGAACTCAAGTTTAACTCTATATGGATATTAATTAATTAATACTAATATAGAGCAATGCTAACCTAAACTTTAAAGAACATTTGCTGTTTTTTTTAATCAATATTTACTTTTCTTACCCATTTTTCTCCCAATTTAGCTAGATCAATTGTCCCACCCATTTAGCTGCTACTCAGCTGCATATCCTTCATCACTAGTGATCCCTAGTCAACCGAAGGAGGGTGAAGACTAGCACATGCCTCCTCCGACACATGTGAATTCAGCCACCACCTTTTTTTGAACTGCTGCTGATGCAGAATTACTGATTAGAATCACAGCGTGTTTGGAGGAAAGCACAGCGACTCAGTTCTGATACATCAGCTCACAGATGCTTTATGCTGATCGACATCACCCTAGGAGTGATGAAGGGAACGAGCGTCATCTACCCACCCAGAGAGAGCAAGGCCAATTGTGATCTCTCACGGCTCCGGCAGCTGATGGCAAAGTGCATGGCCTGGATTCGAACTTGTCAACAAAAGTTTGTACTAATCATGTTTCACTTTACATTCCAAATGACTAGTTCAGACCTACATTAATGAGCTGCTCACTGAATTTATCTGATTCAATTTTGAATTTTGCATCAGTATTCGGAAACAGGTCTGGGCTCATAAGGGTTAAGTAGTAGAATATCAAGGTAACTGTCATGGTGCCAGCAGGGAGATGCACAGGTGGACGAAAATGTGAGTAATTTTAATAATAACCAAGAAACTTAACCACAAAACTTAACAACAATAATACACTTAGTTATATTCAAAGTTAGTGGAAACGAAAAGACAAAATGACTGGAAATAAAGAAACAAAAAAAAAAACCTGATTGACAAATGTGTACTAAAAAAAACAGACAAGGAAACACTGAAACAAAGGGGCTATATATACTTACAGAAGTAATAGTAGACAGAAAACTCTGGGAACAGGTAACAAGGGGGTGGAGCTACAAATGAGACAAGTGGGAACACAAAAGTCTAGGGAGAACATGGCTAGGAACACATGGTGACAGACAGGGGAGGAGAATGTGAATGTGTAAAAAATTCAGAAAATCTAAATATTTAAACAGAGCAAGATTAGTCACCATGAACAATAAAAAAGTATATATATTTACAACTGTAGGTGAACCTCGTTTTAATTAAAAGCCAGTTTTTGCTAAAATTGTTCACCCTGTTGTGCAACTTGCCATAAAAGTATAGATGTATGCATGACAAAAAATAAAAATAAAAAAAAAGTTAGTAAAATGGTATAGTAAGATTTCTCTGTAGTGTGGAGTTAAAATGAAACAAAATCATAGTAATAAGTCGTTTCATTGTAAATTATGAGATTTTTTTTACAATGATGCATTGTAAAAAAACGAATGCATCATTTCGTAAGAGCTGCATGCGTCAGAGTGCAAACAGAATCAGCTCGGCTGCAATTAGCTAACACCATACAGTGTATAGTGCACAAGCTCTATAATTACGTTGTGTAGTTTGACACAGATTTGCTGCTACTTATATAGAGTAATTAAGCCTTGTAAATGTCAAACTGTGTAGCTGATCACTGGAGACGTGAGGCTGCAGGCAGAGTCATAACATGTTAGGCTCTTATTCTTAAACAAGCTCCATATTGTATCATGGCAAATTCACCCCTTTGCCACTAGCCGGTAATTGTTTTCCTCAGATCAGCTCTTTCAGCTGGGTCTGCTGTCATATCAGAGACACTCAGGCTCCCCTCATTGCCTCTCGCCACACTAAATCTGGACACTGGATTCGGTGCAATCACCGGCTGCTTATTTGAAATGCAACACGGCGCATATTTCACAGCTGAGGGTTTGAGCACAATTTTCAATTACGGTTTGTTTAGTGAATGTCCAGATCATTACCCTGAAGGCCATTCTGGAGACTAGACTTTTTATTATCCCACAGAAGTCGCAGTTGCTGCACTGACTAAAGAATGGAACTGGAAGGAAAAGTAACTCAACTGACTTTATTACAGTTAGCTAGTTTTGCTAAATAAAACTGTAATCATTCAATAAATAACTTAGCAGCCCGGTTTACTTACAGGGGTTGGACAATGAAACTAAAAAACACCTGTCATTTTAGTGTGGCAGATTTCATGGCTAAATTGAAGCAGCCTGGTGGCCAATCTTCATTAATTGCACATTATTGCTCCAGTAAGAGCAGAGTGTGAAGGTTCAATTAGCAGGGTAAGAGCACAGTTTTGCTCAAAATATTGCAATGCACACAACATTATGGGTGACATACCAGAGTTCAAAAGACGACAAAGCAAGTCTTTGTGATGTATCAAGAGCCACGGTATACAGGGTAATGTCAGCGCACCACCAAGAAGGACGAACCACATCCAACAGGATTAACTGTGGACGCTGTAAGAGAAAGCTGTCTGAAAGGGATGTTCGGGTGCTAACCCGGATTGTATCCAAAAAAACATAAAACCACGGCTGATCAAAACACAGCAGAATTCAATGTGCACCTCAACTCTACTGTTTCCACCAGAACTGTCCGTCAGGACAATAAATTATTGTGATCTAAAACCAGTTCAGTTTTTAGTTTCAGTTTCATTGTCCAACCCCTGTACATTCCAAAAGGTTTTAAGAAAAAAAAAAATAATACTGTAGTATCATTCTCTTAACTGATACACTAACACTCACTGATACACTGCTACACAAAGCTCTTACATTACAAAAAAGAAATCTAAAAAGCACTTCATGAGGTAACAGGCAATTATACTGGGTAAACTCAGTTCAAATTTACTCTTTGAAATCTGCCATAACCAAAGGAAATAAAAAAAAAACAAGGCTGGAAAACAGTCCAATTGCAAACTCCCACAAATTCCTTTGTAACCGTCTTGATTAATCATATTCATACCCCTAGAATTACTGTAAATAAACCCTGCTTGCTAGAAAAATCAAACCTAATCAAAGCCAAGGCACAGCAGCTTCAGGACAATAGGGTGTTGTTGATACTAGATAGCAGCTCATCACCTCCAGACCCTGTAACTTGAATCAAGACTTATGATCACCTGATGACTTTCTCAGACCATTGTCTGCAAAATTGGTGCTTTAACAAGATTGAAAGAATTAGCAGAACCCAGATAGCATGAATAATTGAGCCTTCTGCCATTAAAAACTGGTCTTATTATGGTTTATACTCAGCAACCACAGTGTTGGCACATGTGGCATGGGTCGATTGACATGTTATAATTGGTTAAAGGGACGTTATCACATGTGTCTTGGGTCGATTGACATATTATACTTGGTTAAAGGGATGTTGGCGCATGTAGCAATGGCCGAATTATGTATTACTGTGTTTTGCAGACTATAAGGTGCACCAGATTATAAGGTGCATTTTTTTAAGTAACAAAAGTAAGGAACATGGGTGTCGCCATGTTTTTCTTAGGAGACTTCTCTCCTGAATGTATTTATTTGGGTCAGTAAAGCACTTTCCAGTATTTCCAGTATTTTAGCATGGTTAGGAGCATGTTAGCTGTCGTGGTTAGCCGAGGTTAGCAGCACTTAGTGCTAGTAAATTCCCCCCAATAGCGCTTTACAGAAGACCCTGAGTTTTCTGATAACCCAGGGTGCTTTTAGCTAGAGGTTTGTCCCACGTAGCTTATTTTTACATCGTAAACATGCAGAATACAGTCAGATTTCAATCACCTCTGAACGGCGAAAGAGCTAGTGCTGCAGTTCACAGCCAATGCTATTACTGCTCCAGCCTTGGTGCTGGAGAAACCTTACTGAAAGTCCTATATAACGCTGTACTTCAGTGGAGTTGCTTTGCTGCTCTTTAATACCTGACTGATAAATTCATACATGATGCACATCAGATTATTAGGCACACTGTCTATTTATGGAAAAAAATGAAAGGATTTTAGGTGCGCACCATAAAGTGTGAAAAATACGGTACTCTCTGCAACTGTACAAGTGTTAGCACTTGCAGCTTGGGGCTTAATACACATCAGAAGGAAAAGCATGGCTTATTTATTAAGCTAAACCCAAGAGGACACCATTATTATCTGTTAAGGCTCAGGATAAATTAAAGTGTTTTAGCAACAGTGTTAAAACTATGCTAAAAGCAGCGCTTATCATCTTGTCTTTCTTCCTTTTTTTAACGCATTCTCTGTTAATAAAAAAAAAAAAAATCAGTGCATTTCACTCTCAGGTAAAGCAAAGTTTCTCAACAAAAGCCACATACTTTACTATTTATACACAAGAGAACAACAACTTAAGCTAAACACACTCTGCGGAAACTTCCATCCAATGACTGTGTTGCCATGACACCAGCGAAACTTTTCCACTTCTCAACCCACTCCATCACCTGATGAGCAGTGCAGCATCTTGCATGGTTTTATTGGCATATCAAGTCATGTCTATGTTTAATCACACAGACAGATCCTTTCAAACACTTGAAACAGTAATGGATTACGTTGTTTGGCTTGTTTACTGCAATGCCTACAGTATGTAAATGATAAATCTATTAGACCAGCTTATGTAGCTCATACCATAACCCGTTATAACCTTTCAGGCTTATAAACAACATAATACACAGCAAAACCAGCAGCTAGAAAAACATAAAAACACACGCAAGGCTATTGGTTGCTACCATACACTATATCTAATATGGACCTGTACTTGTTACATTAAAGGCATACTCTAGGCCACTCTA
This sequence comes from Astyanax mexicanus, assembly GCF_023375975.1. Taxonomy (NCBI): domain Eukaryota; kingdom Metazoa; phylum Chordata; class Actinopteri; order Characiformes; family Acestrorhamphidae; genus Astyanax; species Astyanax mexicanus. Next base: position 11,333,274 of record NC_064421.1, read on the forward strand.
AAAAAACTGAAACTGAGCAGAATTTTTAATTCATGTTTTACAAAATAAAACTTCAAGGTACATCAGTGAATTAATTCACTGCCTGGATACTTGACAGGGTATTTGCAGATCCTCAAAAAGTCTTAAAAATCCCATAATCCCTTAAACCCATTCATCTAAACATAAGGTCTTTCTTTGCTTAAAATGTACTATATAATGTCACAGACAGTAAACACAGTTTTGCAAACTGTAAAGTGTATAAACTTAATATTGATGTTTTCTTTTTTTTTTCTTTTTGATATTTTAAAAATGGCATTATTTTTTTTCTCTAAAGAAACCCTTAAAAAGTCTTCCATTTACTCATATATCACCTAATTCCCCACTATTGCAGCCACCAGAGTATGAAGTTCACATTTTAAGTTTAAGTTTTAAATTCATCCCTTTTAAATTCACGTCCATTGGAAGCCTGTTGGGAGCATGGGCTAAAAGCATTGTCAATGGAAATGGGCTTTTCAACAAAAGTTCATACTCATTATTCATCATGTTTCACTACACACCGGATTTCTCCTATAAGAAGGAGATCGTGAGTGATTCAGACAGACAGACAGACAGACAGACAGATAAATAGATAGATATTTGCTGTGCATATTGAAGAGACAAATTATGTCAGCTGTACAGAATGTGCAAGTACTTAGTTATATAATAAATTGTGAGCAATAACGGAATACTGTTGTAATTAATAATTAACTTTATTTTTAAATGAATTGTTTTAATCATTGTGAGTAATAACATATTACTGTTGTAATTAATTAATTAATTGATTTTAAGTTATTTTTTTTATTGATATGAGAATAAGCTGCATTTGCACTTAACATGGCTGTCTTTGATGGGGTTATGTCTAATCTACAGAGTTAGATTTGAACAGTACAACATAATTTTGTAGGCATGGACTCTAAGGGCCCTATACGTATACCCTGCATGAGGCGTATCGCAACACTCATTGCTATCAACAGTCTAATTAAATGCCTTGGGTGTGTTTTGGGCGTAATGTGAAATAGACCAATCAGTGTGTCACTTGCCATGCCCTTTAGGAAGCAGGTGAGCTCTGACTTTGGCGCATTCGTATCTTAACAGCGTGGAGCTTTGTGTGTCTCAGCAGAGGAAAATGACCTGTGTGTTCACGCTGTGAAGGAACTCCCAAAGCTCATTTAAGGGAACAGCAATGTTATTTTATTCTTTATTCTGTTTATTGTTGAGTTAAAAGTTGGGTTTGCACTCTGCAGCTCATCTGTGTGTGTGTTTAACAAGTGGGGATTACATTACATTACATTACATTACATTACATTTGGCAGACGCTTTTGTCAAAAGCGACTTACAATAGTCAAGTACAATGTAAAATAAGTTTAAAGGTAAAACATCTTTGGATAGGGATAAAGGGAGGTCAAAGGGGAATAATAGGATAGAGGAGTGAAGGAGGGGAAGAAGGAAATGAGGTTAGAAGTAGGTAGTGTGTTAGAGGTGTTAAGAGAGTAAGTGCTCTTTGAAGAGCTCTGTCTTCAGGAGTTTCTTAAAGATAGTGAGAGATTCTCCTGATCTGGTGGAAGGTAGTTTGTTCCACCATTGGGGAACTCTGTATGAGAACAGTCTGGATTGCTTTGTGTGAATGTTTGGCAAAGCGAGGCGACGTTCATTGGAGGAGCGCAGCGGCCGGGAGGTAGTGTAAGCCTTCAGGAGCGAGTGCAGGTAGGAAGGAGCCTGTTCTGTCATCACCTTGTAGGCATTTGTAAGAGCTTTGAATTTGATGCGAGCATCAACTGGTAGCCAATGGAGCTCAATGAGCAGCGGGGTGACATGTGCCCGTTTTGGCTGGTTGAAGACCAGCCAAATTAAACTAATTCAGAGAATTAGTATGTGCCTTTTGTGCATTTCGAGCCACATAAGACATGTGGATTTTTTGCACCATTATGATACCAAAGATACATTGACACACCCTAAATCCAGCTGATAAATCTACACTATAGATCGCTAAAATAGGGCCCTAATGGTCTTCTTATTGATAATGTAACCCCTCCCACTCATACTAAGCTGTAGATGTTACGGTTAGTGTTCCAGGTTCAGTCTAGCCGTCTGGATCTGGCCTTTTCCTCCTCCACTCTCCCCTGTGTCTGGGTTGGAAGCCCACAGCATGGACAGAATGAGGACATGTGCGCTGAGCAACCAAACACAAACAAGCACATCCAACACTGTGTGAGTCTGTCTTTTTTTTTTCTTTTTCACAGTGCCACAAATGTTCCTGCGTGCTGCACACAGTGGTGTGTGTAACCCTGCATCTGCCTGTACGTGTGTGTGTGTGTGTGTGTATAAAGTGCCTGTTCTCCAGACTATACTCTGTAACTTAAGGGGCTTCTGTGGATTGTCAGTGGAAACCAAGGGACACATTTGCAAGCAGTGCACCTTTCAGCTCCTCCAGCGCCCGTGTCCTCAGCAGCGGCGGCAGCAACAGCAGCAGCAGTGGCAGCGGCAGTGGCAGCAGCAATGATGGTGGTGGCATGGATGCTAGGGGGAGGCAGATTTGCATACGAAACAGCAGGATGCAGATGATGGCTTGTGGGAGCCGAGCCCTCTCGCTGCCGGAGGCTAGAGGGAGGGGATGAGAGCAGGAATTTTGGGACGGGGGAGCTGGAAACCACACATTGGGTGAGGTAAGAGTATTTACACTTCAAACATCATCGAGTGAAAGAAAAGAAGACTGTGTGAAACGGTTAGGGGGGAAAAAAGGGAGGGATTCTCTCGGATTGTGTTGAGCCACAGGGCCTTGACAAAACACCCACATTGAGTAAAACTTTTTCTTTGGGCCGTTTGGCAGCGTCTGCGCTTTATTTCGCTCCTGCACATCCAGTTCTCTCTCTCTCTGTCTCTCTTTCTCTCTCTCTCTCTCTTTCTTTCTCAAAGCAGATGGTGGTTTGTCACTCCTTGTTTGACAAAATGGACCCATTATACCCCCTCAGCGAAAAGTTTCTCAAGGCACAGGAAGCACATTTTGGGATTGAGGCACAATTCTTGATAGAGGAAGTGCTTTCCATGTATCAGAACAATGTGAAAAAAGCAGCAATAAAAAGCAAGTGCAGTACTACAGGACTAGACTACAAACTTCAAATGAAGTGCACATCATTCAGGGAGAACTGAGATCTCAGCTATTTCGATCATGGTGTTGATGGTTTAATGGGTTGTTGGCGTGAGCGTTTCTAGAACTGCTGATCTCTTGAGATTTTCGGCACAACAGTCTCTACGAAATTGCGTTTAGACAGAATGATGTAACGAAGAAAACACATCTAATAAGAGGAGTCAACAGAATATGGCCAGATTGAATGAATTAATTAATGAAGTCACTTAAATAGTGCCTTTCTAGACACCCAGGGACACTTTACAGTCAACACAACCATTTACACTCAACATTCATCCACACACACACACACACACACACCATGGTAAGGAGTGTCAGCCAATCATGCATAGCGTAATCTCAACCAGAAACAACCATCCACTAACTGAGGAGTTAACACAAGCTTCAAGATAATCTATAGTATCCAATTTACCCAAATTGGTTTGGACCTATGGAGGAAACTGGATTGTCCAAGGAGAACATTGAATCTGAACCCAGATATGGGACTTGAATTCAAGACTCCAGTGCTGACAGGTGAACATGCTAACCCCTAAGCCACTGTGTCGCCCCCATTGGAGCTGACCCACACAGACACTGGGAGAACATGGAATCTCCACCCAGATATGGGACTTGAACCCAAGACCCCAGTGATAAGAGTGATGAGAGGCGAACATGCTAACCACTGTCACCACTATTGGAGCTGACAGAAAGGCTACAGTAACTCAGATGTCCACTATGTACAATTGTGGAGACTATTGCACTGCTGTGGATTGGTGTTCAAGGGAGGACCATCCACAAAAGCAATTGAACAGCAATGGCTTCGTTATAGAAAATGTAAATACAGTAATGAAATCACAATGAACCTATGAAGGAAAACTGCACCAGGAAAAACTGAGCCTGAAAGGATACCTATGGAAATATCACACGGTGGCTGCTATGAACCGGTAAAGGAATTCTCCAAGCAGTGATACGCTTTGAAGCCCTCCAAAATCTGACGGAATAAAATTTTTGAAACAAAATGACCATAGACTGTAAACGCTGAATTCTGCTTTAATAAACTTGGGTACAATTAGGTGCAAAAATAGCCAATAAAAAATTTAATTCTCTTTTTTTTTTTGGTTGACAAAACATACTCTTTCTCAAAAATGCATGATGAATGACCCAACAGAAATTATCATTTTGAAGATCTTGCTTATCCTTATTAATATGTAGTAGCCAATCACCCGTCAATGCAATGTAAAATTTACAGAATGAGCTTAATTTCTGATGCTGTTTCTACATTGTTGACTGGTACTGTATTTCAATTGGCCATTCAATGCTTCAGTAGCCTTATCATTAACTCATTATCAAAAAAGCTTAAAAATATTTTATATACTTTAATCACTCCGTCTTAAAAAGTATCATGGAGTGAACCCTGAGATCACCTGCATTAGCTCAGGTTTCTCCTGGTGTGGCTAACATCAGCAGTGAAGTGGAAAACAGTATTTGAATCTCAGCGATCCTGCACGGTGTGCCTGAATATGGAGCTCCTGGCGCTCTTCCCAGATTCTGGCAGGCCAGGTCGTCCCCAGCTCATCAGCCCTGCGTTCAGAGCCTCTGGTTCAACAGTGAGAGGTCAACTCTGGCAGATGCTAAACGGAGCAACTGAGGAAAAATGTCAGAAGGCCAGCAACAAACAAAGCCCCGCGAAACGTGACGACAGCCGAGCAGCGCTGCGAGCTCATCGCCGAAAAGCCGTAATTAATTTCCATGCGTTCTCCGTGGCGCAGGGGGGTCAGCCACAGAGCTGCGCAATTCAGCGCAAATCCTCTTGAAGGTATTTGTCCCAAAATATTTTACATTTTTTTTTACAAATATATATATATATATATATATATATATATATATATATATATATATATATATATATATATATATATATTACAATTTCTGCTCAGTGTATTTTTTTTTTTTATATCACAGTAAAATTACCTTGAACCTATTGTGTATTTTATAAATTTATGAATTTTTAAAAATGTAGTGCCCTATCTTACCCCTTATTCAAGGGGTGTTGCAATGATCATTGCTATCTTACACCCCACCAGCAGTCTATTTTAACACCTTCCACCTGTGTTGTTTAAATAGCAAAGGCGCTTGTGAACATATCTACTCCAATGGACACTGTGGTCTCGAAATGAGGAGTGTATATGTAAATTTCTGGTGTATTGCTATCAGGTGCACCACTAACTGAATACAAAAGTTGATGGCTAATCCTAAATATCACTAAAACAGGGCCTATTTTCCTTTTAGTGTATAGTAAGATTAATTTTAAAGCTCCACAATTGACCCACATGATGACCCACCAACCACAATGAACTTTTCTTAAATTCCTTCTCCACTTACAGTGTAACCAGCAAGCTGATTGGCTCATCTTGTTGATGGGAGGGACATTGTCCATAAACAGACACCATGTTGAGTGTTACGAGAATTTCTCATTCATATTTTGACCAGTGATTTGCCTTTGTACATCACTGCTTATAAGCTTTGTTCTATGTTTTACACTAAAAAATGCAGAGAACTGTGGGTAACAAAGAGTAATAATGAATGATCCATCAGTTGCGTCCTTCACTTTGAGACATGCTTCAGTGTAGAGGCAGATAAATGCAGCCACCACATGACACACCCAAAAGGATGTTGTCCAAAGGATGAGTCCCTTGGTTGGTGACAAGCCCATATTGATTTTCATGTTCATGTTTTTCACAGGTGTATTTATGATACCCAGGTATATTTATGGGTCTTGTTGTCTCCATTTAATGGATCCGGGCTGGAGTAATGGTCATACTGGGGCTTTAAAGGCCAGGACACAGGGTTAGAGGGGCGTTGGGGGAGGGTGATGAAGGGCTGGGTGATGAAGGGGTTCAGGACAAGCACCGAACATCCACAAAAACTGGAATTCTCAGCTCATAGCAATGAATATAAAACTAGAAGGTGAAGGAGCAGGTCCTGTAATGAGAACTGAAGAGGTAATGTGTGATGTCAGCCTGGTGGACCCCTGCCTGTTTAGATATGGTCTGTATCCAGGGACCTTTGAGCTGAAAAGCCTCTACTTGGCCATTCATTTTTTTTTTGTTTTATTATGTGCTCTTCTTCACTCCTATAGATCCGTCTATAGGGGCGTGGGAGGACCGAGTCGTCATTGAAAGGTTTATGAAGGTAAATTATTGAGTTTGAAAGTCCACAGCAATCATTTGGGGATGGTGTTGAGAAGAAGCTAGTCTATTAACCTGCAGGCCACACCGCTGGCAGCACTTCTCCTCCTGCCCCAGCGGCCTGGACTCGTTCCATTCAAGCTGTCGGTGTGCTACATCATAATGAAGTGATATCCAGTGAGTGGATCAATCAGAAACCTTGGAGCAATATTTTGCTGAGAGTAGATAAGAAACTGAACATGGGCATAGATCCAGTTTGGAGGGAAGATACTGTGAAACTGAGAATTTCCACTGTGAAAGAAGAAAGATGATATTTTCCTCATAGTTAAATCACAGAATGATTTGGATATAGGATAGATTTTGTGGGATATTGGACAGATTTAGGGCTTGTCAGTGTGTCGTTGCTATCATAATGACGGGAAAAGTATGCCTTGCATGGCTCAAAACATGCAAAATGCATGTACTAATTCTCTTAAGCAATCATGAGTGTGTTTTGGGCGTAACATGCAATAATCCAAAAATCCAGTGTGTCAATTGACATTCCCTTTAAGAGCCAGGTGCACTGTACTTTAATCACTCCATCTTAAAAAGTATCATGAAGTGAATACTTGTAAATATTTGGTGTATTGCTATTTAAGGGGTGAAGCGACCTGGATGTGTTCAACTGACCTGCTCATTTGCACTCTTTCGTTCAGTTTTTTTTTGTTGATGTAAAAGTTTGCACGTGTTGGCAATTCAGTGCGAAGATAGCAATGAACATCTCGCTGTTGACGTCCATCTAGGTTTGTTTTCCATTGCCAAGATAGCAATACATCAGAAATGTACTTGAAGACACCTCATTTTAAAGCCAGTACATGCATCAGCATAGATATTCACAAGCACCGTTGCTATTCAAACAAAGCAGGTGGAAGGTGTGATAACAGACTGTCGGTGGGGTGTAAGATAGCAATGATCATCGCAACGCACCCTACGCAGGGTATAGGACTTTCTCAATCAAACCTTTTTTTCGGGCAATACAATTCAACAGGGACTCAGATATCTCAAGTGCTTTAATATTTCATTCAAAAACACATGACAACACATTTATTTGAGTATTTGAGATAGGTAAAGTAATCCAGACTAGTGCTGGATAAATGCATCATGCTACAACATGCTAACTTGAACTAGCATATTCATCAACTTTATTTTCACTTGTATTGATTCAGTGTAGCTATGAATGTCATCATGTGTTGCCATTGCAAAAGCTCTTGAATTTCGCTTTGCATTCATTTGATGTCCCCACCCTGGCAACCTGCATGAGCTTAGCATCTGTGAAGTAGCGTCCAGGCAGACAATTCTCTCTAGAGTCTGGAAATTGGACTGGACTGCGGTAGCCGTTTTACACGGCTACTGAAATTTGGTACATATTGATTCTTTAAAGCATTACGCATACTAATACTCTCTCTTTCTCTTTCTCATTCTTATCCACACACAACTCCACCAGTGTATCTATCAGTGATCCTTAACCAATAGCAACAGGTGTTGATCAAGAGCACAGGAGAGGCAACCGGAGCAAACTGAACTGTGCAACAATACAGTTGAGACCAATTAGTCAAATCAAAAAGAGTTCAGACAATAATTGGACCTCGTCTACACAAACACTCTGACACAAACAAACACAAACTACTGTGAAAACAATGCAAACTACTTTAGAATGTACTCAGTTTATGGTTTACACCAGCTGTTTGGTTGTATCATGTATCATGCAAAGAAGCAACTGGAAAAGTACACCTTGCACGGCTCAAAATCCTTAAATAAACAGAAAAAGAATAAAATAACATTGCTGTTGGCACACCTTTACAGCATGAACCAGCCAGTTAGTTTTCTCTGCTGAGACACAAAAAAGCCTTGCACTGTTAAGATATCAATGCGCCAAAGTCAGAGCACACCGGTCTCTTAAAGGGAACAGCAAGTGACATCGCTGTTCAATGAAAAACAAGTATCTCCATTACTGTCGATTCTTAGTTTACTACATAATTTGAACAGATAAACTGATAAACGGTACCTTACTCTAAGCCAAAATTTCCTGATGAACGGACCAATAGAAATACTTCAAAATGACCTGAAATAATCTCTTCCATTGAACATTAAGAGGGTTCTTTTCTCTCTCTCCTGGAAAGTTGATGTTTTGGAGATACATGTTTTTCATTGGACAGCAACGATATATAATCCAGCTGCGCCACTGACTGAAACGAACCTAGACAACAGTCAATTGTCATTCCAGTCCATTCCAATGTTAACTACGCAGGTATGTCCAGCTCACATACACCCCCGCTCATTAAACACACACACACACACATACACACACACACACACATAGATGCTCTGCAATGTGAAAACTCAGTATCCTCTGCTAAGACAAACAAAGTGCCACGCTGTTTATATTAACGTGCCAAAGCCAAAGAGCACACCTGGCTCTTAAATGTAATGACAACTGACAACACACCCATGATTAATAAAAAAAAAAAAATATATATATATATATATATATATATATATATATATATATATATATATATATATATATATATATATATCGTACATACCTTTTGCATGCTTTAAGATGTGCAAGGCATATTTTTTGCGCCTTCATGATACCAAAGACAAACAAACACACCCTAAATCCATTTGCAGAAGAATTTGAAGAAATTGAAGAAATTGGCTCTCATCAGAACCACCCCAGGAAAAGTAGGAAGAGCAAGAGTTACCTCTGCTTTCTAGCCTTACACTGAGTGGTAGGGTAAAGTGTAGGCTACATTTAAAATCTGTAAGTCATTTTGAGCCCAGGTGAGCTGTTTTTACAGCTCTTTACAGAAAAAGGTTTATAGATAGTTTATAACCACGGTTTAAAAATGACTCAGAGTCAATTAATTCCTTCTACCTGAGTAAGCAAATTATCCATCACTGAGAAACTGATCTACGACTGAACTCTGAATAATAATATCTAAATGCCATAAGCAAATCTGCTTACTGGAGTCGCACTGCGCAGAGAGAGAGACTGACGCGACACCCGTTGTCACAAGCACACAGAGAACCGTACAGGAGAAGTTCTGAAAGTTTCCTTGGCTTCTCCCTCAGGATGCGCTCTTTCCCAGAGGGGCTGCCAGTGGGCTTCAGGGCTGATGGAAGATTCTGGCTGTGTCAGAGGAGCGTGTGACCTTTGACAGCGCTCAGTGGGATTTGAGTGGCTCCCTGCCTGAATGCTGTTGTGTTCCCGGCGCTAGCTGCTGGGAGCGGTTAATGAATACAAAGCTAATCTCATGACACAGAGTTTTGGGAAGCGCAGGGCGGCGCAGAGAACTCCTGTCTTAGCCACCGAGGTGTGCTGCACTTTTGAAGCGCGTAATCCCTCAGGCGAGAACAATCTGCGGGGGATTTGACTGTTTTCATTTACATACATATTTAATTTCGCCTCCTGACACACTTTTCTCTCTCTCAATTCGGTGAGTCACTCACGAGAACGCGGCAGAGTTGGAGCTGACCTCAGATGAGGTGCACAATGGCTTCCCCAACTGCTTAGAACTTTACGGCACAGCTCTGGTTGGGGGGCTTAACACTGCACATACTTTCGGATTCAGTGCAATTTCGGATTTTTCACGCTCCATCCGCGAATAGTCTAGGGATGCAACGATACAGTGTGCTCACGGTTTAGTTCGTAGCACAGATTTTGGGCAATGGTAACTAGGGATAAATGAATATCGATAATAAAACCATTCTAATGGACTTTCATCGCTCAGTGCTGTAGGATTTGACTCTCCAAAGACTCGGCTTTCCAAACCCTCACTGATCATCAGTAATTTTTGCATTTTATTTAAAAAACATTAAGAGCCAGAGTCTGGAGGAAGAGTGGAGAGAGACACAGTCCAAGCTACTTGAGATCTACAGGGAAGTTTCCACCAATTAGTGATGGTTTGGAGAGTCATGTCTGTCATCTGCTGGTGTTGATCCACTGTGTTATCCACTGTTATTTATATAAGTCCAAAGTCAGTGCAGTGTTTTCCCAGAAAATCTTACAAGTCAGCACTCCATGCGTCCCTCTACTGACAAGTTGTATGAAGATGTGGTTTTCATTTTCCAGCAGGACTTGGCACACTGCCCACACTGCCAAAAGTACCAATTGGTCTTACAGTATATAATATTTTAATTTTCAGAGACACTGATTTTTGGGTTTTCAATCAGCAAACTCAAATTAAAGTGTTCTTTTTGGAAGCAGGTCAGGGTGTGGGGCTGGAACTGAGTTCAGAGAGTAGGAAAGAAACAAGACAAGAAAAAAAAACAACAACAAAAAAAAAAAAACGCCATGCAGCAGAATCCGCAATCTAAAACAGTGGTGTTATACCACAGGACTGTGCTTTCAGCACCATGGACAGGGGGAGAGCGCTGAGTTCACCTGGGTTCATGAAACCAAAAAGGGCGAAACGAAAGGTTTAACAAAATACCGAAAACCGTTGCATTTCTAGAATATTCTGGTATTTATAAAATATCCAGATATGCTTTTTCTCAGTTAGTTTTTTGGCCTCCCAGTCTTTCTTATTCTTATTTTTTATTTAATTTATTTTCTACATTGCGGATTAATATTAAAGACATGAAAACTATTAAGAGACACATATGGAAATAAGTAGTAAACAGTAAAAAAAATCCCCTGATCTAAACCTGATCAACTGAGATGGTGATTTGAGGTGGTTTGGGATGAGCTGGAGCTTCACAGCTTGAAGGAAAAACAGTAACTTTTGTTCAGCACCTCCAGGAACTCCTTCAAGACACTGAGATAAAATACCAAGAATGTGTGGTTTGTTTAACACTATTTCTACCTGTATATCTTCAATGCCTTTAATATTGAATTTGCAATATATAAAAAACATAAATAGAAAGAAAACACATTGAATGAGAAGAGGTGTTTCAAAACTTCCCTAGTAAAAAAAGTAGATTAAAGTATACTAAGCATTATTATGCTTTAGTGCACTAAAGTGTTCTTGTAGCCACATTATTAATCAGTATATTTAAAGAGTGCTAAAATGGAACCACTTTTTTTTGTACTTATTACTATACTTTATTTATTATACTTTAATTGTATAAAATTAGTACAAAATTCTTACTTAAATTGTAAAAGTGTACTTAACTGTACTAAAGTAGAACTATTTAAAATATACAATATAACATTTAAACATACTACTTCATGTATGCAACCGCATATTTTAAATATGCTTAAAATGATACATAAATGTATAATATATTTACTGAGTATTACAACTGTATCATTAGTATACACCAGGTGAACTGGGAATGTACTAAGAATTGAGGTTAAATATATTTACATTAAAGTACAAATATGCTTCTTGTTCCTGTCTTTTGTAAGTAGCACACTTCTAGTATATTTTTTGGGTGATAAAATATTTATTTTAACATACTGTACTACAACTTTAATTAGAAGTAATATATTAATTTACTTTCTAAAAAGTTAAATTATATATATTTTTTTTTCTTTAAGTGAACTACTGTAACATTTGTTTTTAACACACTTTGCTAAAAATGTATAAAAGTAAATTTGGAAATAAGTATTTTAGAAGTATATTGAATTACATTAAACTAAAAGTGTACTTCATAGTAGTTTATTAAAAAAAATACACTATATTGTACTTTTTAAAAAGTATGATCAAAGTTTACTTTTAAACTTTTGATGAAAGCGTAATATTAATGTACTTTTAAAATATTTTAAGTAAGTACATAAATCTGTTAGTATATTTCCAGCATACTTAGGCATTTCTCAATATGTTTAAAGTACAATTAATTATATATATATATATATATATATATATATATATATATATATTTTTTTTTCACCAGGGTTTTCTGTGTGTATTCTGTGGTTACTGTGTGTATGTGTGTGTGTGGACAGTGCTTCAGTCTGTCTTAGAAAAGTACATTTCATTTTTTTTTAGTCTAACCCAAGAAGAACTCTTACTGGTGTATAAGGACTAATGAATCTAACTCTAGTCTGCCTCATTGATCTAATAACAATAAAACAGGGCAAATGAAATATGATCAGTAAAAAAAATCCAGAATTTCCTCTTGAAACTGTCTGCATTATCTCCCATGATGAAAGTTACATCATCACACCACAAAAGCACATTCAGAATACGTGCAAAAAGCGAGTCTAACACTGAGGAGCAGATTGACTAAAAGCAGCATTAATTACAGACAGTCTAACAACACTCTGTGCCACTGGGGGCGGCCAATTTACTGTGTTATTTACTAAGAACTTCCACGCAAATACACATAGGCGTAACTTCCTAATTAACATATGGCCAGCGCAATGTAAACACCTGTTTTTTGAAATCCCGGAAGCCCGTTTCCTCCAGGCTTTAGAGAAAAAATACCCTTCTCTGTTTAAGTTTCAAATTGTGGCTCATTAAACCAAAATAACGACTTATTTTCCCGAGCTGAACTTCTGTTCTGCGTGCTTTTGGAGAGCGTGTGATATTGAAAAAGTCCGTGTGCACTATTTTCACGGAGTAAATTCTTGTTTTTTCAGGAACTGCGTGATTCTGAATCGGTGTGTCAGAGCGGAAGCCACAGTGCAGATGAAGTAATGAGCAGCTTTACACAGTGACGAGCACTTTTACCCAGCAATACAGCTTCAGGATGGCTTGTTTTTCACAGCAGGCAAAGAAAACCATCCAATCATTATTTTTTCGACAATTCCTGCTTTTAAAACACGACGATGAGTGCTGAAAACCCAAAAATAAACTAAAATATCACTTTACTATTTTTTTCTGTTTTTTTTTCTATCCTCCAATTAAGAATAATCTGAGAGAACATGCACGCACAAAATGTTTTTTTTTTCTTTTATCCAAAGTTAATAAATGTGTTGAAATATGTGTTGTAGCACCAAAATGTGACAAAAACTACAAATAAAAGAATAGAAGAAATAAATCATAAGTCCACAAGAACAGACAAGCGACTCAGAAGTCCCATCCACATATAATTCTGAAGACCCCACAAGACATATTCATTTTTGTCCCATGACTTTTGGCACAACAGATTATTTTTCAATTTGAGAGGAAACGTTCTATAATAAATGCACAAGCAGTGCACAAGATTATACAAAGGGAATAAAACTGCCGTGACCACCTCACTCACCATCACCGATCTTAATATAAAGAGACGTTGTACAGATAAATTTAAGCAATCAGAAAATGGGAAAACACATGAAATAAACATCACCTAAAACCCAAACTCTTAATTTAGATCATGTCAGTGTGTCTTTGCTATCATAACAACGGGAAAAGTACACCTTGCTCCACTCAAAATGTATAAACGACATGTGATAATTCTCTTACTTAATTATGAGTGTGTTTTAGGCATAACATGCAATAAACCAATAAACACCATTCCCTTTAAGAGCCAGGTGAGCTCTGACTTTGGCACATTACTATTTCAGAGGTGCAGCTACCTGAACGTGTCCAAAGCTTCTCAGCAGAGGAAGCTGACCTGCTGGTTCAATTAGCAGGGCAAGAGCACAGTTTTGCTCAAATATTACAATACACACAACATTATGGGTGACATACCAGAGTTCAAAAGAGGTCAAATTGTTGGTGCACGTCTTGCTGGCGCATCTGTGACCAAGACAGCAAGTCTTTGTGATGTATCAAGGGCCACAGTATCCAGGGTAATGTCAGCATACCACCAAGAAGGACCAACCACATCCAACAGGATTAACTGTGGACGCTGTAAGAGGAAGCTGTCTGAAAGGGATGTTCGGGTGCTAACCCGGATTGTATCCCAAAAACATAAAACCATGGCTGAACCCAAATCATGTCAGAATTCAATGTGCACCTCAACTCTCCTGTTTCCACCAGAACTGTCCGTCGGGACAATAAATTATTGTGGTCTAAAACCAGGTGTTTCAGTTTCATTGTCCAACCCCTGTATGTAACTACTACTAAGTGATATGCTTCAAGCATTCGCTTTCCATGATGTTGCCAGATCATTCCTGTAACATGCTGTGCAATAATTCCTCATCTTTACAGGATGACGTGAGGTTTGTGTGTTATGATGTAATCTGCATATACAGTATTCCTCATTGCATTTCTGTCTTTCTTCTTGTCTTCCATTACTTCCTGTCTCAGGAGCAGCGTTTGTATTGCGCCACTGATGAGATCAGAGTGGTGGTTGATGTGCTCATTTGTAGTCAACTGCTGTTGCCCTCCCACTTCACGTTCCGCCTCAGCACTAGACCCCCAACCCCCGCCCGCCCCCCCCCCCGAAGAGGAGTGCGCCTCACTACACACCGCTCAGAAGCACACAGTAAAAAACACACTGGCAAAGTGAGCAAAAATAGCCCGGCTGAGCGGCAGTCTCTTTATAGGGAGCAGTAGACTCTCATCCGTCTGCACGCAGTGACAGCACCGACTGCGACTGAAGCAACATTTCGGTCACATTGCACTTATCTCACAGTACAGGGTGACGAGGATCGCTGCCGCAAAGATGCACCTGCTCTTCGTACTCGCCTGAGTGCACTCTGCCTCGCTCCTCGCGTATATTTGCATTAGTGGGATCAAGATGTGCAATGTGCCCAATGGTGAAATTGTATTGCTGATAAGTTCTGGTGTCTGGTGTTCTGGTTTTCTCTTACAAGTTACAGTAAACGATTAGAAAGTAAACTTACTAATGATTTAATCTAAAAAAAACATTATTTTTTATATGTTCTGACTGTCTTTTATACTGGATTTTAGTTAAAAATAATGCAAAGAAGCATATCTTATATGCTTACTTTGTCTTTGCTATCATATCCATACTACCAAGAAGGACCAACCACATCCTACAGGATTAACTGTGTACGCTGTAAGAGGAAGCTGTCTGAAAGGGATGTTCAGGTGCTAGCCCGGATTGTATCCAAAAACACATAAAACCACGGCTGCCCAAATCATGGCAGAATTCAATGTGTACCTCAACTCTCCTGTTTCCACCAGAACTGTCCGTCACCACAATAAATTATTGTGGTCTAAAACCAGGTGTTTCAGTTACATTGTCCAACCCCTGTATGTAACTACTACTAAGTGATAAGATTTAAGTATTCACTTTCCATGATGATGTTGCCAGATCATTCCTGTAAGGTCCAGCACAATAATAATCCAATAATAATCCAAATTGCTTCATGTTACTTTGTCTTTGCTATCATAATGACAGGAAAAGTACACTTTGTGCAGCTCGAAACATCACTAAAACTGCATAAGCCATGTACAATTTTTCTTAGTTAATTATAGGTGTGTTTTGGGCGTAACATGCAATAAACCAATCAACGCGTCACTTCCCGATGGGTTTGTGCACTGCTGCGTGTACGCACATACGTGTGTAACAAGCGAGGCTTTATGCCAATGACAGTTCACTGCCAAGGTAGCAATGGACATGTGACTGTTCACATTTGTCTAGGTTGTTTTCAGTCAGTGGTGCACCTGTGTTTTCTATTGCCAAAATAGCAATCCACCTGAAATGTACCCAGACTCACCTCATAAATATATTCACAAGCACTGTTGCTATTTAAACCATGACAGTCCAAGATAGCAATGAACATCACACAACACATCTTGCGCAAAGTGTAAGATGGAGCCCACAATGTGACACTGACTATAAGAGAAACCGCACTCACAGCTTGCTGTGTTTTTATGCGCTGATTATTCAAAACAACATCCTTCAATTTCTTCAGATTAAGTAGAGATTTGGATCAGATTAAGTAGAGATGTAATGTTTTTTTTTTATTAAAAAAAGTAAAATGTTTAGCACAGACATGATGTTTGAAAACAGATTTAAACATAGGCTTATTACAGTAATAAAAATAAATAAAATAATCTAAAAAAATGTGTTTATATAAATCAAACCATGATTTATTCTATGATTATTTTTTTTATTTTATTCCAAATTTCTCCCATTTTCTCCCCATTTAGCTAGGCTGTATATCCCCCATCACTAGTGATGCCAAAATACAATGGTACTGATGCAGCATTGCTGAGTAGCATTACAGCATGGTTCGATACATCAGCTCACAGATGCCTAGTGCTGAATGACATCACCCTTTAGAGTGATGAGGGGAAACAGCACCATCTAGCCACCCAGAGAGAGCAAGGCCAATTATGCTCTTTCAGGGCTCTGGCAGCTGATGGCGAGCCGCATAACCCGGATTCAAACCAGCGATCACCCAATCACAGTGGCAGCACTTAGCCCTATGGACTTTTAGGCAAATGCTTATTAAAGCAGTAAGATTTCATATCTAACAAAAAGGTTAAGTGTTTTAAGGTGAAAAAGATGCGTTCAGGTGAGCTAACGCTTGTCTGACAAACTGCGATGCTGCTGATCAGGACAAGTCATTTTTATATGAGATCTTTTAACAATCTTTAATACTGTAAAACAAATGAAAATGACAAGGATGACAATCACCATTCTACCATTTGTTTAACCATAAATGTTTAATATCATTTTTAATTTCCTGTTTAATCAGGGGACAAAACTGTTTAACTGGTTTTAACATTGTGCTGTAATGAGATTTGTCATTATATATCATATTAAAATAAGTGTTCATTAAATACAGGAACCCAGATAAGGTTTAGAGGATCTTAAAATCAGCATAATTCTGCCTGTAACACTTTTAACATTAAGCTATAAGCTTTTCCACATTTACAGCAAAGATTTTACAACCTCAGGAAGGTAATAAAAACATCACCACGCTCCAGATGATGAGGATAGCATGTCTGAAAATCTCAGTCATTTCTTGTGCCTCCTAATGATTCAGACTGGTTAAATACTGTTATCAGATCTTCCAGACTTGTTGTGATGGTTTTCAATGGAGTTTGTCCTTTACTGAAATGTGATTGGCTAAGACATATGACAGTGATTATTCTATGTTGTTAGAATATCCTGTAAGTATGTTTGCTACGGTTACAGTTTCCCAGACAAGGATTGAGCCTAGTCTTTCAATTCCATTCAAATTCAATTCAAATGTATTTATATAGCGTTTTTTACAACCAATGTTGTCACAAAGCAGTTTTACAGAGATACGAGTCCAAGCCTCTTATGCGTTAACACCACAGTTATGGTGGCAACAGTGGTAAGGAAAAACTCTAAAACACTAGGAGGAATAAACCTTAGGAGTAACCAAGACTCAGAAAGAGGAACCATCCTCCTTTGGTCGAACGCAGCCAGCACAAACAATTAGAGAAAAAGAGAACATTAAATAACATGGTCTTAACCTAACCTATACCTAACCTTTTTTGTGTATTTATATAGCACATTTTACAAAAAATGCTGTCACAACGCAGCTTTACAGAGAAAAAAGGAAGAAAGAAAAAATTCTGAAGATAATTTGTGAGATTATAGGGTTTTTGCCATTTTACCTGAGTATTGTTATCTATAAATATAGAGAAATAAACATGGCTTAGTGGCCTCTACTTATACTGTTTTAAATGTGTAAATGATATTCTCTGTCTTGACTGAGTTATATGAACTTAATACAAATCAACAGCCCACAAATACAACTACAAGCCACAAACGTATGCAATAGACCCAACAATAAATGCTTAATTTTCTTACAAGTACAACCGTTCAAAAAATATCGCTCATTTATATGCCTACAGGACGCCAGAGCAGCCAAAACATTAAATACACATAAAACTCACCAGTCAGGCAGCCTATTACTTAGTTTCACACTGAAGAGTAGCATTTAAAAAGGCTTTTTAATATAACATGACACAATATCTGTCTTATTTCCATGATAGTTAGCTAAATATTGAATTAATCCAGCATGCGAGCTCCGTTTTACGAGGCGTAACCCCTTTTTCCGAGCACAGAGAAGGGGTTAGGCAGTCATGGCCCTTCAAAAAATCAGGAGAAGGGGCAGCAGACACAAGGGGGCAGAAGCCATTTTAAAAAGCTTTGATTGACTAATGCTTTGAATTAGTTGCTGTTTTTTTTTTTTTTAGTTCATTTATAAAATAATTGCTCACAATTACAATAATTATATTATTTACTTCCTGATTAAATTTAGAGTTTGTAATTATTTACATGCACTTTTTTGTCACCCCTTCTCTGAAGGGTTTGAAGGGCCTCACTGCACATCACTGATGCACACAGTATAGAACAGGACAGATTACTAAACCCTCACAAACCCAGAGTTTAGAATTCAAGATAGCTGCCCCACACATTAACAGTAGTTAAAACAGTATTGTTACACAGTTTGGGTCCCACTTTATAATAAGTGTCCCTAAGTACTATGTAGTTACACGGTAACAATCCATGTAACTACAGTGTAACTACTGATGAAGTACACATTGTTACAGATTAACTACAGAGGTACAGGTTATGTAATTACACATGTGTATTAAGGTTCATTTTGACTTGTGTAAGTACACATGTGTACTGGGGGGGGGGGTGTACTTACACATGTGTAACAATGTGTGTGTACTCAATCAGCCCTAATTACATACTAGACAATAGCCGTTGGATAGGTTTATACTACTATATATATATGTAAGTACACACACATTGTTACACATGTGTAAGTACACTTGCTCTATCACTTGTGTAAGTACACTCATCCTGGTACACATGTGTACTTACACATGTCAAAATTAACCTTAATACACATGTGTAATTACATGACCTGTACCTCTGTAGTTAATCTGTAACAATGTGTACTTCATCAGTAGTTACACTGTAGTTACATGGATTGTTACCGTGTAACTACATAGTACTTAGGGACACTTATTATAAAGTGGGACCCATAAAAGTTCTATTCATGGTGTTTGGACTCACAGAATACTGTTCTATGTGTTCTTATCAACAGGTACTGCTAACCATGCTAAAAGTGCTAAGAAAAGCAAATATCTTGTCTTATTAAAGGTAAACAGAAAGGTAGATTAAGTATAGATTTGATTCGAGACTTGACTTCTTTCATGCTGCACAGTAAACACAAACTATACAGTAGCTCAGTCTCAAAAAAGTTTCCTATATCTGCAAACAGGTCAACCATCAAATACGTAATGCACATGATTTCCTACAGTATGCAAAATCAGCCTGATTAATGCTGCAACATTTCCATATGCAGAATATAGTATCCAGTCCTCTCGCCTTGTTTACTGCAAGTTTTCTTCAGAAAGCAAAGAGTTGACCGCGGCGCCATGTGATCCAGAGTAAAGATGTGGGCAGAAGCGCACAGAGACATGAGGACTGGTTCACTGATCAAAAATAATGACCCCAAGAGGGCTGCTGTAATGACTCGGAACACTTCTCCCTATTGGTGCCCTGCATGCATGACTGGACACACACAAACACACACACACTCATGCTGTTCCTTCCTGGAAGACACACAGTTCTGAAGAAGCAGCAAATCCAGCAAACAAGATAGAGCCAAAGAAGCAAGCAAGCCTCAAAAACACTGAATTACGCATCACTACATCTGTGTTGGAAACAGTTTTTTTTTTTTTTTTCAACGCAGTTTCAGAAGCTCAGAAAACCCAAGTGGGAACTGCTGCAAAATATGTTGGTAGATGTTTTCAGTAGTTAATGGCTTAAAGTACAGTCAGAAATTTTAGGGATTATGATGTAGTCAGAAGTCCTAGGGATTATGGTACAGTCAGAAATTTTAGGGATTATGATGGAATCAGAAGTCCTAAGGATTATAGTACAGTCAGAAATCCTAGGGATTATGGTACAGTCAAAAGTCCTAGCAATTATGGTACAGTTAGAAGTTTAAGGGATTACGGTGCTGTCAGAAGTCCTAGTGATTATGGTACTGTCACACCTGCACCTTTAAGATCAGCCTCGCCGGAGTACTAATAAACTGAGTCCGCCCCTCCCACACACCTGTGGGACATCAGCTTATTACTGAGACTATTTATACTGGGACTTTTACTAAGTCTAGTTGCGAGATATTGCCACTGTAGTGTCTTGTCGAGCGTTTACGTCTGTGTTTGTTATATCTGTTTTTTTTATCCTTGCCTGTTTTTTGACTACGATTTTGCCTAGTGATTTATTCCTGGTTTTGAACTACTGCCTGTATTTTGGATTACGATTTTTGCCTTGCGTTTTGGATTAATAAAGCCTGCCTGCGTTTGCATCCAAATCTCCTTGGTTGGTTCTTACAGGTACAGTCAGAAGTCCTAGCAATTACATTACAGTCAGAAATCCTAGGGATTACAGTAGAGTCAGAAGTCCTAGAGATTATGGTACAGTTGGAAGTCCTATGGATTACAGTAAAGTCAGAAGTCCTAGGGATCATGGTACAGTCAGAAGTCTTTTGGATTACGGTACAGTCAGAAGTCCTAGGGATCATGGTACAGTCAGAAGTCTTTGGGATTACGGTACAGTCAGAAGTCCTAGGGATCATGGTACAGTCAGAAGTCTTTGGGATTACAGTATAGTCAGAAGTCCTAGGGATCAAGGTACAGTCAGAAGTCTTTGGGATTACGGTACAGTCAGAAGTCCTAGGGATTACAGTACAGTCAGAAGTCTTACACATTTACAGTACAGTCAGAAGTCCTAGACATTTACAGTACAGTCAGAAGTCTTAGAGATTATTGTACAGTCAGAAGTCCTAGGGATTATGGTGCAGTCAGAAGTCATAGGTATTACGGTACAGTCCAAAGTCCTAGACATTTACAGTACAGTCAGAAATCCTAGGAATTATGGTGCAGTCAGAAGTCTTAACAATTACAGTACAGTCAGAAGTCTTAGAGATTACGGTACAGTCAGAAGTCCTAGGGATCACAGTGCAGTCAGAAGTCTTAACAATTACAGTACAGGCAGATGTCTTAGGGATTATGGTTCACTCAGAAGTTTTAGGGATTACAGTGCAGTCAGAAATCCTAGGGATTGTGGTCAGAAGTCTTAGTAATTACGGTACAGTCAGCAGTCTTAGGGATTACAGTACAGTCAGCAGTGTTAGGGACAGTCATGGTCATCATGGTACAGTCAGAAATCCTTGTGATTACGGTACAGTCGGAAGTCTTAGCAATTATGATACAGTCAGAAGTCCTAGTGATTACAGTACAGTCAAAAATCCTAGGGATTAGGGTGCAGTCCAAAATCCTAGGGATTACGGTACAGTCAAAAATCCTAGGGATAACGGTACAGTCAAAAGTATTAGCGATTACAGTACAGCTAGAGGTCTAAGTGATTATGGTGCAGTCAGAGTTCCTAGGGATTACGGTACAGTCAGAAATTCTAGGGATTATGGTGCAGTCAAAAGTCCTACGGACTGCAGTACAGTCTGAAGTCTTAGTGATTACAGTATAGTCAGAAGTCCTAGGGATCCTAGGAATTATGGTACAGTCAGAAGTCTTAACAATTAAAGTACAGTCAGAAATCCTAGAGATTACGGTAGAGTCAGAAGTCTTAGCAATTGCAGTATAGTTAGAGGTCCTGGGATTATGATGTAGTCAGAAGTCTTATCAATTAAGGTACAGTCTGAAATCTTAGTGATTTATGGTACATTTCGAAGTTTTAGTGTTTTATGTACAGTGCTAAATCTTAGTAAATGTTCTACAGCTTATAAAGCACAGTTTGTAAACTTGGATAAGGCATGTGGGAATATCTGTGAGATATTTCAGTAGACGTTCCTAGTGGTTAATGGCTTACTGGACAACATGGAGCCATTTAAGTTAACACCATTATAGATGTGATTATTTGGAACCAGTTACTCACTCTGTGACGCAGAGTGGGAGCAGTGGTGGGTATAATGACGCATGAATCATGAATAAAATTCAATTATGGACAGATTTACATCTGCAAAATACGTTAGAGTCTCTTGAGTCTGAACAAACATATTTCAGCACATAATGACCTTCAGTGTATAATAGTTCATGATGAAATTAATGCAGAAGCCTTCATACTGACAGATCATTACATAAGAACATTTCTCCAAGGATTAAGTACAGTTGATCACTGTACTTTACTCTGACTTTATTCAAAGACTAGTATATAAGAATATAAAGGCCTCCTGCTTTTTTCACCCATGCAGCAAATCTACAAAGCTCTTCAGACTGCAGTCTGAGGTAAATGTCAGGTATTGATGTTGAGGGACATGTAGCATTTGGCAGCCAGTTTTAGCAGAGACTGGTCTTAACCAGGAGTCATAGTGATTAGGGCACTGTCAGAGGTCTTTGAGATTTTGACAGCCAGATGTCTTAGTGATTGTATTGCAGTCAGAAATCTAATTGATTATGCTGCAGTGAGAAGTCTTAGTGATTATGTTACAGTCAGAAGTTTTAGTGATTATGTTAGTGTCAGAAGTCTTAGTGATTATGTTACAGTCAGAAGTCTTAGTGATTATGTTAGTGTCAGAAGTCTTAGTGATTATGCTGCAGTGAGAAGTCTTAGTAATTATGTTACAGTCAGAAGTTTTAGTGATTATGTTAGTGTCAGAAGTCTTAGTGATTATGTTACAGTCAGAAGTCTTAGTGATTATGTTAGTGTCAGAAGTCTTAGTGATTATGCTGCAGTGAGAAGTCTTAGTAATTATGTTACAGTCAGAAGTTTTAGTGATTATGTTAGTGTCAGAAGTCTTAGTGATTATGCTGCAGTGAGAAGTCTTAGTAATTATGTTACAGTCAGAAGTCTTAGTGATTATGTTAGTGTCAGAAGTCTTAGTGATTATGCTGCAGTGAGAAGTCTTAGTAATTATGTTACAGTCAGAAGTCTTAGTGATTATGTTAGTGTCAGAAGTCTTAGTGATTATGTTGCAGTCAGAAGTCTTAGTGATTTTATAGTAAAGTCAGAAGTCTTAGTGATTTTATGGTACAGTCAGAAGTCTTAGTGATTTTATAGTAAAGTCAGAAGTTAGTGACTTCATGCTACAGTCAGAAGTCTTAGTGATTTTATGCCACAGTCAGAAGTCTTAGCGATTTTACAGTAGAGTCAGAACTCTTAGTGATTTTATAGTAGAGTCAGAAGTCTTAGTGATTACATTGCAGTCAGAAGTCTTAGTGATTTTATGGTACAGTCAGAAGTCTTAGTGATTTTATACTAAAGTCAGAAGTCTTAGTGATTTTATAGTACAGTCAGAAGTATAAGTGATTACAATGTATTCAAAAAGCCTTGTGAGTTTATGGTACAGTCAGAGGTCTAAGTGATTATGACAGTCTTAGTGAGTATGGTACTTAATCTTAATGCTATGCTACAGACTGTCTTAGCGACCGTGCTTCATGCTTAGTGATTATGGCAACGTCTGAATGAATTTGATTCATTTGATTCGGTCTCAGTGTGCACGTTACTGTCGGACGTTCTGTTGCGCGTCAGAAGTGCAGAGTTTTTATTAAAAAAGCAGAGTAATGGAAGTGTGCATTCTGGGAAACTCACCCCGTGATGTGCGGCGGTTCGGTAGTGAGCAGAGCCAGCGGCGCTTTGTCTCTCTCGATGAGCCACACTGTGTAGCGTCCTTTCTGCCTGGGGTGCAGAAACACCGTCACATCCAATTCACAGGGCCAATAGAGCGCACGCAGCCACGGACTCAGCACCCACGGCCCCTCCAGAGCCGAGCCATTCACTGACAGGAAGCGGCCTGAAAAAGAAGAGCGGGAGAGGTTATATGTATGCAAAACGCCGAACGGACACGTCTGTATGCTTCGCCTGAACACCGTGGCCCACGTGAACTGTGGGTGAGCTGCAGTATCAAAAAAAAAAAAGATATACAGTAACAGTCAAAAGTTATATTTAGTGTTTTTTTTATTCTTAAAAAAAATGTTCTGCATTGTAGATTAATATTAACATCCGTACCACTTCAAAATAAGACTGCCTTTATAAAGGGTTTATGAATGGTTTATAAAGTAAAGGAGATTATTAATGGTTATTAATTAGGCTACAAATACTTTAAAACTCTACTCTATTCTTTTGTCAAACCTCAGATCTTTTCTAGATACTGATCTTACTTTGTGTTTTCCATTAAACAGCATTAAACTTGACACATTAATAAATAATATGTAAGTATGTTTAACTATAAATTAAATGACTCGGTTGAATTAAATGACTAAGCAAACAATGGATCACTGTTGCCTTTTTAATTGATGTAATTGGTGTTGTAACTGCTTATTAATGGTTTTAAGGCATTTACAACCTAATCAATAATACTTAATAATCTAGTCTACACCATTTATAACCATTTATAAACCATTTATAAGGGTAGTCTTATTTCAAAGTGGTATTCTAACATCATCCAAACCATGTAGAAAAAAAAAAAACATATGAAATAATTTGGTAAACAAAAAAAATATGAAAAAAAAAACAAATTAAGGTTTATATACAGTATTTTTGTGACATTTTCTCAGTAGAGTCTGTAGCTGGAATAGCTTTCAGTTAACAGCTGTGCTGAACTTGTAAAGAATGAGTTACTTGAATTTATTGTCCTCTTAACGTGTTTGAGAGCAGGGCTGCACGATATGTCGGTTAAGCATCGTCATCACAAATCAAACACGTCATGTTGCAATAGTTTGATTCTTGACACAACATTAGATACACAGCGCTGTCTCTGTGTCTGTGTGAGTGACAGCCTGCTGCTGCTGCCTGAGAAGTAAACACAAGATAACCGCATGGCCTCCATCCACATGGTTGGGCACGTGCTTGTAAACGTGAGCATGTGTGGAAAGCTGTGCACCTCAGTCCTGCACAGTTTTGTGGTGCAGATATTTCCAGTTACAGCTGAATTCATGCTTTTAATCCCAGAAAAACAAATGCTCTTATTTACCTTTTAAAAAGCCATTTAAATGCCCGATTAAAGGGCAGATTACTGTTGTTTTGCTGTTTTTCTCGGGTTTTGAGAGCTCGACTCTGACTCAGCTCTTGATTGATCCAGACGTGAGACAGCGTGCTGGTAGGGTTGGGGCGGGGCTGGTGACGTCACAGGCTCTGCATTGTCTAATATGGCAACATATATTTATATAGTCGAAAAAAATAACATTTGCAATGTACGTTTTTTCAATATCGTGCAGCCCTATTTGAGAGCATCAGTTGTAAAGTTGTGAAGAGGTAGAGTTAATGAATACAGTGAACAGCTCTATTTGAGTAATGTTCCAATTCATATTATGGCGAGAACTACTTAACTAAGTAAAGAAAACAATTACTGATGTGAAGGTCAGTCAATCTGCCAAAATAAATAAATAAATAAATCAATCAAGAACTTTGAAAGTTTCCTTATTTGCAGTCACAAAGACCATCAAAAACGGCCATTATGATGAAACTGGCACTCATCAGGACCACCACAGCAAAGGAAGACCAAGAGTTACCACAGTTTTACAGGCTCAGAAACAGCTATAGCAACCCCAGCTATAATGTACAGTATAATAAAATGAATAATGAAGGAGGTTAGTCAAATGAAAGATTTTGCACTAGAAACACTACTATTGAAAAAAAAAAGCTTATTTATGATATGCTAATCAGTTCTCTCAACAGTATACACATCTCTCTGTGATGTCTGATCACCACTGCCCTCAGCGATGAGAAAGCACCAGCGTGGCGGACCGTGGGCGAGCCACAGTATCTTCCTCCCGGACCCGGAGCTCCGGCGTCAAAACGTGAACACAGACAAAGTCAGAGAGATAAATAATGAAATAAATAATGAAAGAGAGAAAGAGAGGACTGAAATCAAAGCTCTGTCTGTGGGCTTTGATTTGCAGTCCCCTCTCTCAACAGCCTTATTCAGCTCCTTCAATCAGCAACTTTTGTCGAGGGCGGGGGAAGAAGAAAGACGAAAGAGCACCGAGTTCTCCTTTTCAAAGAAGAGAAATGGAAACATCATCATTTGGAGAAAAGAGGGGGAACAAAATCCAGAATGCCCCATTTTCAGTGTTCAGACAGTATCTGTACTCTGCGCTGCATTTGTTTTGCGTTACGCTCAGGATTTGTGTTTGTTTGTGGGGTTTTTCTCTCGACGGGAAGCTACATCCCTCGCACAAAGATGTTTACTGTAATTTGAAAATGACAAAATCATCATTATTCACTCTGATAAATTGACTAGTTGGGTGGAGAACTATACAGCACCAACACTACTGCTAATGTATCATATATCATATCATGGGTCATAGGACTGTCTTATAGTCTTTCACTTCCAAACGAAACAGGATATAGTTTCATCAAACAGTGATGGGTAGGGTTTGATTAATCATATATATTTTTATTGCTATCATGTTGGAGTTTTCACGATTAATACACTATTAAAGCTGCGGTAAATCCTTGTACTACCTAGAGGGAGCACTTCCCTCTAGACACACTCTAGACTGTGCCCACATACAATACAACTAAACTGGAGGTAGAGTGAGGTAAAGTGAGCCAAAAAGAAGGTTCAAAGAGAAAACACACGCACTTAACTATTTCTTAGTCTGAGAAAAATAAATTGTAAAATAGCCAAGGCAAGCACTGAAAAACCTTTAACAAGCTTAAAGGAGAAATCTGATGTAAAATGGACTTAGTGTGTAGGGAAATATGATAAGTAGAAATTTTGTCGAATAACACACCTCCGTTTTCCACAAGCATTCTAAAATATAACACTTTTAGCCGATGCTCTCGACAGGCTTACAATGCATGAGATAGGGGCATAGCATAGTAGCTCATGCAAAAAAAGGGCTATTTTTACACCATTAATAAGCTCAAAGTAGCTCCAGACTTCGTTAGTAGAATTCTGAGGGTCCTGGTAACAAAAATGAGGCTCTAAGAACTTTGAAAGTGGACAGGTAGTTTATTAAACACATTGTTTATTGATACAAGGTGCCCAAGTCTTAAAAAGTCGACTGACAAGCAAGTTTGTAAGTTTCATTCTCATGTAGACAGTCATCAACCTTGCAATCTGTTCCCCAATTCTACCTACAGCTCTGGAAAACAATTAAGAGACCACTTCAGTTTCTGAATCAATTTCTCTAATTTTGCTGTTTATAGGTTTATGTTTAAGTAAAATGAACATTGCTTTTTTATTCTATAAACTACAGACAACATTTCTCCCAAATTCCAAATAAAAATATTGTCATTTAGAGCATTTATTTGCAGAAAATGAGAAATGGCCGAAATTACAAAAAAATACAGCCCTTTCAGACTTCAAATAATGCAAAGAAAACAAGTTCAAGTTTTAAGAGTTCAGAAATCAACATTTGGTGCAATAAATCTGTTTTTTAATCACAGTCTTCATGTATCTTGGCATGCTCTCCTCCACCAGTCGTACACACTGCTTTTGAATACCTTTATGCCTGCACTCCTGGTGCAAAAATACAAGGAATTTAGCTTGGTTTGATGGCATTTTATCATCTATCTTCCTCTTCCTCTTATTTTTTTCCAGAGCCATATTCTTTTTGATACTTTCAATTGAATTATTGTGATTTTATTTCAAGATGGCGGCATTAAGTGAACTGCTTCAAGGTACTGTGTGTATGAATCTACCTGTACACTTTCAAAACTTTTACTCATTTTGAATGTCAGGACCCTCAGAATTCTACCAATGAAGAGTGGAGCAACTTTGAGCTTGTTAACAGTGTAAAAAATAGTGATCTCTTAGCATGGGCAACACTATGCCCCCATTACTAGCATTGTAAGTCTGTTGGGAACATCGGCTAAAAGTGCTGTATTTGGGAATGTTGGAGGTAAACCGAGGTGGGCTATTTGATAAAACACGCCAGATTTATCCTTTAAACTGACTTACATCAATAACAGGGTTGTTAGCGAACATTGCTTCATTTGACTTATTAAGGTTGTGAAACAGTAGCTACCTGTATCCTTGTAGAACCATTACAATGATTTTGGGTGTAGCGCATCTCTTAATGTTTTGTTTGCAGTGAAATAGCCAATAATAAATGAAAAATAAAGTGTTTCTGACACTCAACTGAAGCAATCGTGGTCTCTGATGAGGATGATGTCTTCTCTCGGTTTAAGGAAAGTGATAAGACACTAGGTGGAATAAACTTTGAAAAAAATGGCCTTATGCATGGGGAAGACAAAGCAAAGACAATATAATATGGTGAGGCATATATTGCCCTCGGCTTCACTGGTACAAGGGTGAAAAACAAGGAGAGACTGCAGTGTATCGTGTTTGAGAATACAGGCTTCTGACACTGAAACCGAACTAAAGTTAAGACGTTATTTGGGAACAACATGAGCTGGAAAATATTTGTATCTACAAAAAACAGACACTGCAGAAGAGGCTTGGGAACCACTGCTGTAATGTTTTTGAATGTTAAAATGCTCTATTCAATTAGAGACATTACATCTCCTGCATGGAATTTGCATGTGATTTTTTTTTTTTTTTTTGTTTCCAGAGTCACTTTTTCTGATTGCACGGACAATTGTAGCCAGACACCCAGTCACAAGATAACACCTCACAGCTTATGCAGCATCATTCACAAGCTTGGACACATCTTCTCATTCAAGTTTTCTTTATTTCTTTATTTAATTTATTTTCTACATTGTAGATTAATATTAAAGGCATGTAAACAGCTATGGGACACATATGTAATTACTAATCCCTGATCTAAACCTGATGAAATGAGATGGTAATTTGAGGTCATTTAGGATGAGCTGGAGCTTCACAGTGTGAAAAAAAAAAAAAAAAAAAACAGCAACTATTGTTCAGCACCTCCATAATCTTCTTTAAGACGCTGAGAAAACTATTGCAGATGACTCTCCCTCATGGAGACACTGAGATTAAAATACCAAGAGTGTGCAGATCTGTCCTCAAACATAATTGTTCAACGTCTATAGAATAATCTAAAGTATAAAACATATTCTAGAATATTTACTAAATAATTCTGCATGTGTTTCTATAGCGTATAGCTTTAATGTCCTCAGTATTAAATTTACAATGTAAAAAAGATATAAAATCATAAAAAGAAAGAAAAAAATACATTGAATGGGAAGAGCCAAAAGTCCAAACTTTTGACTGGTGCTGTACATTTTCAAGCATTCCCAAATTGTCCCCTAGGCAAGACTTTAGGATGAAGTTTTATACTCCTCAGTCACATGACTTTTGGTATGTCAAGGTATTTACAAAATTAACCTTATTTAGGCATTTTATACAGATTTGTTCTGGTTAGATTTGCGAATTTGCTGAAGACACTGAATGGCAAAAACAGATGCTGTAAAAAAAATCCATGTAATAATTTAATCGTACACACTGAGAACCTCATTACTATGTCATTGTGGGAATCCCAATTTGGGAGGTTTAACAGAATGAGGCAAAATGAAAAGATAATGAAATAAATCCAGGGGGGATAAATATGGCTGAATGGAAATGCTGTCGGAGCGTGGCATGGGGAACTGGGGAAAAAAGGCAATTTGTCTCTGTTCTGTGGCCCTGGTTGCACCTCCTTCTTCTTCTTCTTCAAAAAAAAAAAAAAAAAAAAAAAGATTTTATTTATTTATTTTGTTTTTTCAGTTCCATTGTGTTCTTTTCAAGATGGCTCTCCTGTCCAGCAGACACCGGAGGAGGTAGGGGTGGGCATTCTAAAGCCCTGTGAATAGAAGCAGTTTAGGTAGAGCTCATTATAGGCCTTGGTCCCATTTGCATGATCCACAATGTACTTCAGACAGTCTGGCAGGCGAAGCAGAAGCGCTTCCAGCAGGTTCCTTCCCAGCGTGTCCCACAGCCCACACAATCTTACTGCCACACCGGCTACTGCGAAGGCAGCTCCAGCTCTAAGCAGGAACAAAACCCATTAAAGCCCATGGGAGAAAAATGTCCTCTGATCACAGTGAGGAAGGTGGCGGAACAGCCGCCGCAAACAATTACTGGCAAGTCCGAATCTGTGTGTGAGTAAAACTCACACGGCAGAGAAGAAGGAAGATTAAAAGAAATATAATTCTTGGCTTACTTAGTACTTAGTTCATTCATGTGTCTTTACTGAGGTATTTCTAGTTAAGAGGATTATTTACTTTAACTGGGGTGGGGTAGGATGGTGGTGGGTGGAGTGGGGTGGGATGAGATGGTTGTGAATAGGATGGTATGGTTATGCGTGAAGTAATTAAAGTTGGGATGGTTGTGAATAAGGTGGGTTGAGCGAGATGGTATTAAATGGGGTGAGATAGGTGTGGGTGGTGTGAGATGGGATGAGAAGGTTGTGAATGGGGTTGGATGGTTGTGGGTGGGATGAGGTGAGATGGTTGAGAGTGGCGTGAGATGGTTGTGGGTGGGGTTGGATGGCTGTGGGTAGTGTTGGAGGGCTGTGGGTTTGCATTGGATGGCTGTGGGTGGGATTAGATGGTTGTGAGTGGGGTAAGATGGTAGTGAATGGGGGGAGAAGGTTATGGGTGGGGTTGGATGGTTATGGGTGGGGTGGGGTGAGATGGTTAAGAGTGGTGTGAGATGGTTGTGGGTGGCGTGAGATGGTTGTGGGTGGGGTTGGATGGCTGTGGGTAGTGTTGGATGGCTGTCGGTTTGGATTGGATGGCTGTGGGTGGGATTAGATGGTTGTGAGTGGGGTAAGATGGTAGTGAATGGGGGAGAAGGTTATGGGTGGGGAGGGGTGAGATGGTTAAGAGTGGTGTGAGATGGTTGTGGGCGGGGTTAGGTGGCTGTGTGTTGGGATTGGATGGCTGTGGGTAGGGTTGGATGGCTGTGGGTTTGGATTGGATGGCTGTGGGTGGGATTAGATGGTTGTGAGCGGGGTAAGAAGGTAATGAATGGGGGGAGAAGGTTATGGGTGGGGTTAAGATGGTAGTGAATGGGGTTGGATGGTTGTGAATGGGATGGAATGGTTGTAGGTGGGGTTGGATGGTTGTGAGTGGGGTAAAATGATTGTGAGTGGTGGGTTGGACTTGAATGGCTGTGGGTTGGGATTGGATGGCTGTGGGTGGAATTGGATGGTTGTGGGTGGGATTGGATGGCAGAGAGTTGGGATTGGATGGCTGTGGGTTGGGATTGGATGGCTGTGAGTTGGGACTGGATGGCTGTGGGTGGGATTGGATGGCTGTGGGTTGGGATTGGATGGCTGTGAGTTGGGACTGGATGGCTGTGGGTGGGATTGGATGGCTGTGGGTTGGGATTGGATGGCTGTAGGTTGGGATTAGATGGCTGTGGGTTGGGACTGACTGGCTACGGGTAGTGTAACATGGTTATGGTTGGGATTGGAAGGCTGTGGGTGGGAATGAATGGTTGTGGGTGGGATTGGATGGCTGTGGGTTGGGTTGGAAGGCTGTGGGTTGAGATTGGATGGCTGCAGGTTGGGAGTGGGTGGCTGCAGGTTGGGAGTGGATGGTCTTTATATGCTCCTACAAAACTTATACAAAACAAACTCAACCTACATAACTCCACTACATTATACACTTAAGCATCTTATTTTTTTATTCTACTTTATTATACAAAATCTAAGTCTAGTCTGTAGCATACCTATTGGATGTATGCACCAGTTTGTTTTAATCACCTGTACACCTGTACTTACTCTATGTTATGTGATGATTTATCTGATTTGAATTTATTTGATTTGATTAAAAGTGAAGACTGACAGCATAGAAATACAGTATGTTTTGATAATCTCACTGTGTGCACTTGGAAAGTGTTTAAAATTAGTATTTATTTTACTATGACTGGAGTAACTTGAACAAAATCCACAGAGGACCACCCAGAAACTGTGCACTTAACCAGCACAAGATCCGAGAGATTTCAGAGAGATTTCTATGAGATTCTGAGGAGATTTCTAAGCTCAAAAAGCTGTGAAGTGAAAACACCCACTGCAACTGAATCTTGGACTTCCTCAGTGGCAGACTTCAGTCTTTTACCTGCCACTGATAATAGATGTTCACAGCACTGCAGTCCATCACTCCTAGTCTTTCCTTGTACAGCACTTATTCCAGACAGCCCACTTATCCTGAGACTCCCGGGATTCTCCTGAATGTTTATAGCACCTCTATGATGCCTGTAAATGGTAAGTACAGTACATTGTATACCAGGCTCACTTTTGTTTTTGAAGCAATTAATTGGCCTATTCGAGAGTGGTTGAGAAATAAATGTAGCAATAGTATGTCATAGAAAGCATCCTGATTGGTCTGTTTTAGTGCTCAGTAGACCTATCTGTGCTCTCTGTGAACAGGATTCCCATCCTGGTGTGCGTTCACCAATAATTAATGATCTTAGCGAATTACAAGCAACTTTATGAAGAAAAGAACTTTAAAAATGCCAATTTTACAGATTTTCCCAAACGTCTTCCTAGTCTCCAAAGTTAAGAACACATTTTTAAGTATTTCTTTGTTGTGGCCCCATCTATACAAAAGTATATAAAGACTAATTACACATTAATAAAGCATTTATAAAGTTTTTAGCCTGATTCTGGACATAGTTAATACAGTATAAGGTTTCTGTTTTGTACAATCAGTTCAAGGAAACTCAACAATGGAAGGCAATGCCACAAAGCTCATCTCAAAGATTTAAAATAATGCAAAGAACAAAAATAAGCTTCAATTTATGCTGTAAAAACAAAAATAACTGTCTCAGTGCTGAAGGCAGAGATACAGCAACTTCTTATAAAACTCCACCACCTGAAATCTGATGGAGTTTTTCTCTGCAATCCATGAATCCTCTGCCGCTTTGAAGGCTGTCCACGTTTATCATAAGTCAGTAAGTAAATTGCTTACAGGCTATCAGTCTAGACAACTGCGTGCAAGACAATTTTCATTCCGAGTGACAGTTATTCCCAAAAATAAACACCGCCACCACCGCGGTGGCGCATCTTCTCGTTCTCATACTTCATTACAAATTTAATCAGCGCAAAGCATTTAGGTGATAGAATACCAAAACAGCGGCAATATTTACAAGCATGCTATTTCGCGGAGATAATGTAATCTGGCCAAAAGCTGGAGAGAAAACCAACAATTAAAATGAATTTGACTTAAATCCTCTTAAAAAAAGACAATATGTTTTGTTTTGTTCCCTTTCGAATGAGAGGAACGCTTGATGTTCACGGTTTGCAATATAGTTTTTTTTTTTTTATTGCAGATTATAGCATATTATCAAACTGCGCTAAATTGCTTTACTTGGCAACACAGAACATTCACTGACCCCGTAAAACCAGAACGCAGCTGACTCTGTGGTTATCATAATTTTACTTTTGTAAGGGGGGCGGAAGGGGGGGGTAGAAGGGAGCTGGAGCCAGAGGCGTACACAAAAAACGCTGCCACTATCGTCTACAGTAAATGAAATACTGGAATGCATGAAGTCTATTTGCAAATGGAACCGTAATAAAAAATACTGCATTTGCATTTAGAATAATTTCAAAGTTGTTGTTTTTTTTTTGTTTTTTCTTGTCATTGCCTCAAGAAACGGGTAGAGCACTCTAACACTAACAGCAGAACAAGACTTTAGACAAGGGCTCTCTAGGCATCCTGTCCTGTGTTCCACATGCAATTTGTTCTGCTGTAAAAGTCATGGTAAGTCTTTTTTTAGTTTTTTTTGAAAGCATCAGTTTGAGAAGTTTTTACAAAAGTGAAAAAACTGTGAGAAATAATCAGATTTGGTCACTAATTTAATCAACCAATTCAAAGATAATGATGAAGTCACACTTATATAAAGCTTTTCTAGACACCCAAGGTTGATTTAAAACCATATTCCACACTTAATCATATACAATCAGCCATCACACTCTGGCGATAAGCAGCAGCCAATCGCACAAAGCATACTCTCAAACGGAAACCACCTCCGCTAAGGTACAGCATTATATGGGTGAGTTTTCAGTGAAGTTTCTCCAGCACTAAGGCTAGGTGCAGCAGCATTAGCATTAGCATTAGCATTCGCCGCTAACCCCAATGCTAGCTCTTTTGCCTTTCAGAAGTGAGTATATCGGAATATAGTCTGCGTGTTTTCCATGTTAAAACAAGCGGTAACCCTTTATAATAACTTTCATTAATATATTTTTAACAAATGATCAGTGGATGTGAACAAAGCGGTAGTTCATCAGAATTTAAATAATTTAAAACAAATGCTCAAACATGACACCTGTTTATTAGCATGGATATTCATATTACAAATGTTAGCAAATCATTAGCTCATCAGAATTTGAACATTAATAAATCGCTAGTTTATTAATAAATTTTAAACTGGGCAAATGTTCATCAATTTCAGTTCATGTTGCCAATGCGTTCATCAGTATTTACAAATGTAATAGCAACGTTTTAGTTTCTAAAATGTGAAACACAACAGTTATTAATCATTGGTTAATAGTATATTAATGAAAGTTATTATTATAAAGTGTTAACAAACAAGCTACGCGGGACAAACCGCTAGCTGATAGCACCCTGGGTTGCTGGAACACTCGGCCCTCAGGTTCCTCAGGTTCCTGCAGTTAGCGGCTAATGCTAATGCTGCTGCACCCAGCCTTAGTGCTTTAGATACTTCACTGAAAACTGACTCTTATATTGACAAAATATTGGAAATATAAGCTTACTTTAAATAAACGGAAGCGCTTAACTCACCCAGATAAACAGTGGTTTTTAGAAGAGAAATCTGTTTAGATGAGGAAAATGTTTTTTTTTATTTTATTTATTAGTATTTTTTTTTAAGAATTACAGTTTTGTTCATGGCCACACCCTTGCTCACTTCGATGTAGGCATCCTTACGTAATGCACCATAGGGTATAGCCATATTATGTATTGTTTCATATATCATATAATATATCATACAATATATTAATAGGATAGAAAATAGGAAATAGGAAAATACAGATCTATTTATAGTATGAAGATTCACTCGTATATCATCATACTGACATGACATTGCGATAGCCTTGATCATTCTTAACTTGGGATTTGATAAAGGTGGCATAGTGTATCTGCTATGCTAGCCATTTTATCATGGTAATCTACCAATCTATTAAATAAGGATAGGAAAAACGTACGATAATATTTACATGCGTATAACCATAATGTAAAATAAGGCAAACCTCCATGTAACCTTTAGTATAAAATATGAATTTCAGTTTTTGTATAACTGTTAAATGTTTGCTCACGGGTCACTATATTACTCCTAGATCGAGCTGCAACCTCTATATTACATTAACACAGGTTTAAATTAATTAGATTATCTGCACTTTTATTAAAAATACTGTACCGCAGTTGGCATGGAGATATGAGCTGGGAACACAGAGAACTTCACTTCGTAGCCTGTCAACAGACATGTTGACCCTAAGGAGGAAGAATGCAGCTCTAATTTGCACCTAGACTGGGTCGCCTGTATCAGCGGATATCATGACAGCGCTCTCCACGATCCCAATCATTTCCGTGCACCTTCCCATGCCAGCGCTGATCACTGGAGTTTACACAAGACTTCTTCCAATTAGGCGTTCACAGGATGAGAACAAACGCTCAAGACGACTGGAACCTTTATCTGAACGAAAACACAACAAGAAACATTTCTACAGGCAATTAACTGGAAGTGAAAATGTTATTTTAACAGTAGTGTATATTAAACAGCTGGTAGCAGAGCGAACCATTGTTTTTGCAAACTGTTGATGGTGAAAGACGATAACGTGGATGACCTTTACACTCCTTATATTTTAAAACAAGTGTTCACAGTTTAGCCCCGCTTTTAAAGTTTGCATTTGTTTTTGAAGATTTATATTACTCAGTTACAGTCTCGTTTACGGACTCAGTTACCGTCTCAGGTCACTGTCTTAATTACTCTCTCAGTTGCCTTCTAGGTTGCCATCTTGATTACTGTCTCAGTTACTGTCTCGGTTACTGTCTCAGTTACTGTCTCGGTTGCTTTCTTGGTTACTGTCTCGGTTACCATCTAGGTTACTGTCTCAATCTCTGTCTTGATCACTGTCTGGGTTCCTATTTTTGTTACTGTCTCGGTTGCTGTCTCTGCTGCTGTCTCGCCTGCTGTCTCGGTTATCATCTAGGTTACTGTCTTAATCTCTGTCTTTATCACTGATTCAGTTAGTGTCTCAGTTACTGTCTTGGTTGCTTTCAAGATCACAGTTCCTGTGTCAGATCCTGTCACAGCTGATGTCTTAGTTACTGTCTCAATTACTCTTTCAGTTGCCTTCTAGGTTGCTGTCTTAATCACTGTCTCAGTTACTTCCTCAATTATTATCTTGATCACTGTCTCAGTTACTACCTCAAACACTGTCTTGATCACTGTCTTCAGTTACTGTCTTGGTGACTGTCTCAGTTACTGTTTCAGTTACTGTCTTGGTCACTGTCTCAATTACTCTCTTAGTTGCCTTCTAGGTTGCCGTATTAATTACTGTCTCAATTACTGTCTCAGTGGTGTCTTGTGGCTTTCTCGGTTACTGTTTCGCTGTTTCAGTTGCTTTATTCTGACTGTCTCAGTTACTGTCTTGTGGATGTCTCGGTTATTGTCTCAGTTACTGGTTTGGCTGCCTTCAAGGTTGCTGTCTTGATCACTGTTTCATTTACTTTCTTGTGGCTGTATCAGTTACTGTCTTGGTTACTGTCTCAGTTAGTGTCTTGGTTACTATCTCAGTTACTTTCTTAGTAACTGTCTTGTTGCTATCTCCATTTCTGTCTTGGTTGCTGTCTCGGTTGCTGTCTCGGTTACCATCTAGGTTACTATCTTGGTTACTGTCTCAATCACTGTCTTGATCACTGATTCAGACACTGTCTCAGTAACTGTCTTGGTTAATGTCTCAGTTCCTTTCTCAGTTCCTGTCTCAGTTACTGTCAGAGTTGATGTCTCAGTTACTGTCTCAATTACTCTTTTAGTTGCCTTCTAGATTGCTGTCTTGAGCACTGTCTCAGTCACTTCCTCAATTACTGTCTTGATCACTGCTTTAATCACTTCGTCAATTACTGTCTTGATCACTGTCTCAGTTACTTCCTCAATCACTGTCTTGATCACTGTCTCAGTTACTGTCTCGGCTTCTGTTTTGTGGCTGTCTCAGTTGTTGTCTCAGTTGTTGTTTTGTGGCTGTCTCAGTTACTGTCTCAGTTATTGTCTTGTGGCTGTCTCCGTTATCATCTCGATTACTGTCTTGGCTGCCTTCTAGGTTGCTGTCTAGACCACTGTCTTATTTACTATCTTGTGGCTCTCTCAGTTACAGTCTTGGTTACACATTGCACATCAACTTCACCTCAGGAAAATGATGCTAAAATCTAAATAATTACTTAGATACTTGGTGTTTTGAGCCAAGAAAACACCAAAACGTGGGTACTCCAGGACCAGCATTAGAATCCAATGATGCAGTGCAATTTTTTTGTTTGGTTTTGTTTTTTTCTTTGTTGTTGAACTAAATGAAAAAGAGCTGCATGCATATCCTTTGATTTCACCAGAATTTCTGCCACAAAATACAGACTGGTGCATGTCTTTCAGGTGCCGAAGGTAAGCCATTTTGGAAATGAGGCCATGTCTCATAAGAAGGGATGCCATGTGGTCATGCTCATTACGCTGATCAGACAGTGCTGTTTCATCTTTGCTCAACCGCGTCCTCAGCACCTGTTTGTTTGATTCTTATTTGTTGGCCCCTTTTTTTGTTTGGGATTCACTTGCCTGACACCAGGAACCTTTGATCTCCGCTCGGCTCTGTGATGCCCGAAACAAAAGGCCATGTCAAGGAGAACAAAGCACAGTGGAGGCACAGTGGCAAAAACAAGCGCCAACAGAAGACACACTCCCCGGCTCCGGAGCCGAGATGAAAAGTCATGTAGCATCAATGCAGACAACTAACGGAATGCCTATGGGACGGCATCTTCAAGGCCCCTCTCTCTTTAATGTTCTGTGATACAGCATTAGAACAGAGGCGCTGTGTGTTGCGTCTTCTATGGGAGTGAGTGTAAGACAATTACTCAGCAATAAGAACACGGCAGTAAAAGATACTCAGCACATGTGTTTATGTGATTTTAGCATCATTGTGTCAAGCGGTCTGGGTGTTAGATGAGGTCAGCAATACAGACTTTGTTACGCAGCATTATTGACTTTGCTAAGAAACAGCAGGAGGAAAATAAATGGTATTAAATAAATTATTTGTTTGATTTTGTTTTTAATGCAGCAGAAAGTTAGTAATAAAAACTGAAAATCTGGAGTTCAAAAACACCTTTAAAAGATTCAGAGCAATTGTGGCTCCTAACTACGTATAAACTCCCTATAAATATATAAGAATATCACCACTTTCCCCCAAAAAATGGCAAAATTTACTTTTTTTTTCTTTTTTACAAAATCATCTTCTCATAAAATCTCCTACACCCTCAGTTGATCAGATCAATTGATTCTACACCTTTACAACAATTGCCTATGTCCAATATAGATATTATCTCTTATTAATAATATAAAATGTATAAAATGAATAAAAAAGCCAAGTCCTGCTGGAAAATGAAATCCGCATCTCCATAAAAATTGTCAGCAGAGGGAAGCGTGAAGTGTTCTAAGATTTACCATGAAAACACTGCACCAAAGATGGATGATCACAAGCCATCAAACCAAGCTGAACTGCTTAAATGTTTGAACCAGGCATGACATTAAGTTATCCAAAAGCAGTGTGTAAGACTGGTGGAGGAGAACATGCCAAGTAAATTCTTAAATTCTTTGCAGTATTTAAGGTCTAAAAGCTCTGCATATTTTTTGTTATTTCAGCCATTCATTATTTTCTGCAAATAAATGCGCTAAATGACAATATTTTAATTTGGAATTTGGGAGAAATGTTGTTTGTAGATTATAGAATAAAACACCATTGTTTTATTTTACTCAAATGTATACCTATACATATCAAAAATCAGAGAAACTGATTTAGAAACTGAAGTGGTCTCATTTTGTTTTTTGTTTTTTTATTACAGAGCTGTATGTTCCTGCACTTTATTTCATTGAAGATAATAGTGACCTTTTGAATAGTGATGTTTTCTTGGTTTCAAGTTATTAAGATGTTACATAGGAACATCATATAGATGTAAAATACAATATTGATGTCAACCCAATGTTTTGGGGCTTTTGCTAAATATGTTAGTCTGATCTAGGGAAGCTTCTACTGGTTAAAAAAAGCCCCCAAAAAAGTATGTTCACAGGTTTGAAGCTCAAACCAACAAGCTGATGCTGTTGTCAGACGTACTGATTAAGCATAATCATAAAATATCCCTGCACAAAATATGGTTTATAAGTGAGTCTCCTGGAATGAATGACAGTTGTGATAAAGGTAAAGAGTATAATACCAAAATTAGACATTATTTTCGATAGTTGGAGCTTCTGTGTAATTTCTGTTTAATGTATATATATATATATATATATATATATATATATATATATATATATATATATATATATATATATATACATTTCTTCCATGTAATAACAGTTTTTTTCCCCGGATATTGTAAATTGTAAATCATGTAAATTGTTTGCACATTTTATTCTGTGTAAGGTCATTTAAAGCTTGCCTAATGCTACGTACGTGTCTATGCTTTGTACAACAATTCAGGCTTTTTTATGTAGTGAAGGTTGGAACAAGGTTGAATGAGCTTTAGAAAGCTTATTTAACTTATTGCGAGTAGTATGTGTAAAAACAAGTCTATTTTTATTGTATTATTTATTTTTTTATTTTATCTATTCAATTTTGTTCTCTGAAAGGTCAATTGTTAGGTTAGAACTAAACCAGGTTCTTTTATGATTTTGCTCAATTAACTGCTATTTTCTGTAAGACTGTAGATACAACAAACTATATTACAGTGGTATGAAAAGGTTTGGGCACCCGTGATCAATTTCATGATTTTACTTTAGAAATAATTGGTTGTTCAGATCAGCAATTAAATCAATTCAGTTAAATATATTATAGATAACAGATGATCACAGTGATATTTAAGAAGTAAAATGAAGTTTATAGGATTTACAGAAAGTGTGCAATAATTATTTAAACTAAATAAGGCAGGTGCATAAATTTGGGCACCCCAACAGAAAAAATACCTTCAACATCAATAATAGTAGATCCTCCTTTTTATTTTATTGCAGAAATAACAGTCTCTAAATTCTTCCTATAGCTTCCTATAGAGTCTGGTTGAAGCTTCTGGTTGAAGGTATTTTGTATCATTCTTCTTTACAAAACACCTCCAGTTTAGTCAGGTTTGATTGGATGGTTTCTGAGCAGGAACAGCCCACTTTTTAAATCACACCACAGCTTTTCAATAATATTCAGGTCTGGATTAAGGACTGAGATGATCATTCCAGAACATTGTACTTGTTCCTCTGCATGAAAGCTTTAGTAGATTTTAAGTAGCTTTTTGATTTTTAGTAGCTTTAGTAGACCACATTTTAGTTTCTGAATCAGTTTTTTTTTTCTGATTTTGCTATTAATAGGTATATATTTGAGTACATTAACATTGTTGTTTTATTCTATAAACTACAAACAACATTTCTCCCAAATTCCAAATAAAAATATTGTCATTTAGAGCATTTATTTGCAGAAAATGGAAATAAGAAATGGCTGAAATAAAAAAAAGACATGCAGAGCTGTCAGACCTCAAATAATGCAAAGAAAACAAGTTCATATTCATAAAGTTTTAAGAGTTCAGAAATCAATATTTGGTGGAATAACCGTGGTTTTAAATCACAGTTTTTGATGCACCTTTGCACATTCTCCTCCACCAGTCTTACACACTGCTTTTGGATAAATTTATGCCTTTACACCTGGTGCAAAAATTCAAGCAGTTCGTCTTGGTTTGATGGTTGTGATAATCCATCTTCCTCCTGATTATAGTCCAGAGATTTTCAATTTGGTAAAATCAAAGAAACTCATCATTTTTAAGTGGTCTCTTATTTATTATTTTTTTTCAGAGCTGTATATAACTGAATTACTGATTCGAACAACCAATGATTTATGAAGGGCAATCATTTATTGGGACTCCTGATCAGTGTATTGTTTCTTCTGAAATGAAGGGTATTAAAAGGAGATTCTCCAACTCCTTTTGTTGGATTAACTGTCTCTACTGTCCAAGGTATGCTTTCTATTAAATGTTTCTACTAGCATTGCTGTGAGGGTTTGATTGCATTCAGGCTAGACTGTTACTAGAGTGACTACAGCGTTAGTCAAGCTAAAGGATTATGATTCTAATCACCTCCCAATCTCAACATCATCATCATTATCATCATTCTCCTTAACTGATCTGTAGTGAGTATTGAATGGAGCACCATCATTCCAGAGAACATGGTTCCACTGCTCAAAAACTCAATTCTAAGGTACTATGTTCTTGATTATCTGCTATAGAGGGTTCTGTACCATTGGTTGTTCTTCTCCAATGTAAACTACAAGTTGAGTTGAGGGGAACTCTTTGGTGGTGTAGTTTTTTCCAGTAGAATAGAGTTTATTTCAAGGTGTTGAGGACCGTGACTGAACTCTCTAATGGGCGTGTCCCCCAATCCTAGCTTACATCATTCCCATGTGTAGTCTTGCCCACCAGGGCTTCTTCCATTGGGTGTTTCATTATATTTGATAAAATGGTTGTTTGCCTAGCCAACGTGTTGTTGGCTATAAGAGCAAGTTACCATCTTCTGCACTGTTAAGTGTGACAAAGTGATGGCAATGCACTGAGAACTGCAATGCAGGATTAGTAGATAAGTTGCAATTCAATGAAAAAAATAAAATATGTCATTTTTACTCCTAAATGGTCCAGTTTTTGTTTTTATTTTACAATGTATTTTAGTAATAAGATTTTTTTTTTGCATTATTTATAACACTGTCAAGGATTTTATGTTAAAATAAGAGCTGTATTTTACTGTAGATGGGATAAATATTAAAATGAACTCCCACACAGTTCAGATTTAACTCCTGAACAGAGTTAAAAGGCCAACTCCCAGAAAAGAGTTACTTTAACTCTGTCATAGAGTGTATTCGATGGTCACACATATACACTTAAAATTGATATTGAG
The DNA here is from genome assembly GCF_023375975.1 of Astyanax mexicanus. NCBI lineage: Eukaryota > Metazoa > Chordata > Actinopteri > Characiformes > Acestrorhamphidae > Astyanax > Astyanax mexicanus. The sequence continues at coordinate 11,375,452 of NC_064421.1, forward strand.
TTATAACTGGATTTGCTGTAAAGAGACAAGAACAAGCTGAACAAGCATTCATCGTGCATTCGTTAGAAGATTCGTTCTCCACAAACATCAGCCAAACAGAATACAGTATATTATAAAAACTGTATTTAATGAAGTGATTTTAAACCCAAACCTAAGTTCATTGATTAAAATGGATATTTGCCAACATTTTGTAAAGCGTATTCAAGCTGGCACCAGTCACTACTAAAGAAGACATTTTTTTTTTTTAAAGAGCAAGAGCAATGAGTCAATTCATTAAGCTTATAATGAAAAAAAAACACACACAAAAAAGCCTTTTATCAATTAGACATTTAGTCTTGAATAAAACTGTGACATCCTGGCACCAGAAGAGAATATAAATACTCTCCTCTAGTTAATTAATCTCTAAACCCCTTCATCAAAGAGGTAAACCGATTCTCAAGCCAGACAGCTATCTGCTTTTTATGACCAAGATTAAGGAGACTTTCCAGCCCGTGGTGCACGCAGAATCACACACTGCTAATTAAGAAATGAAACACAACACAGATGAGTCGTCATTAACGCTCTGCTTTTATAACCGAGGGAACTGGACGCACTGTCCAGTTCTGAGATCACAAGGTGGCTCATTAGCCAGAAGCCACTACTGTGTTAATCTCAGCAACACTAATGCCAGAATAAAAGATTTTATATCTATTTATTTATTTTTATTTAGAACTCACTCCTTCACTACGTCATCTCAGTCTCTCACTTAACAACATAACATCTCAGAGCCAGCTGAGAAATGGATGGGATGTACCGCTGTCATATCTTGAGCAAGACATGTTCTCCTCCACCAGTCTTACACACTGCTTTTGGATAACGTTATGCTTTACACTCCTGGTGCAGAAATTCAAGCAGTTCAGCTTAGTTTGATGGCTTGTTAGAATTCCTTTTAAGACCAGGCTGATTCTGGTGATTCTCTTCATTGTATAGTTAATACAGGCAGATTACCAAAGAAAGAATATTCATTAAACTTAAATTTGGGGAATTGTTGCACATTCTTCCTTTCTAAAAGCATTTGTTTCTGGGATTAACAGACAAAACAGGTGGTATTTGACTTGCCAACAAGTAGTTTCCTAGTCCTCAGTTTGACCTCAAACATTTCTGTTAACTGCCATTATTAAATTACAGATGCATCGACAAGTTGCTTTATTTCAGTAATTCAGTTCAAAATGTGAAACTCATATATTATATATAGATGTATCACACACAGAGTGATCTATTTTAAGCGTTTTTTATTTTATTTTATTGTTGATTGCTTTCATTGCTTACAGCCAATGAAAACCCCAAAATCAGTATCTAAGAAAATCAGAATATTATATAAGACCAATTTGTTCTTTTGGCAGTTTAGGCACACTGACAGCTGACAAATGGATGTACCGCTTTCATATCCTGAGCAAGACATATTCTCCTGCACCAGTCTTACACATTGTTTTTGGATAACTTTATGCTTTACACTCCTGGTGCAGAAGCATAGCAAACCAAGCAGTTCAGCTTGGTTTGATGGCTTGTGACCATCCATCTTCCTCTTGGTTATATTCCACAGGTTTTTAATTTGGTAAAATCATCAAAGAAACTCATCATTTTTAAGTGGTCTCTTATTTATTTTTTATTTTTTCCCTACATGTATTTAACTGAAATTGATTATTCGAACAACCAATGATATGGTTTATAAAGGAAAATTGTGAAAATGATCAGGGGTGCCCAAACTTTTTCATACCACTGTATATGGACAAAAGTATTGGGACACCTCATCAGTAGTTTCTCCAACTTTTTTTTTTTTTGGAGTAACTGTCCCTACTGTCCAATATTGGTTTAAAAGATTTTATATTTATTTATTTTTATTTTTTTTGTATTTATTTAGGGCTCACTCCTTCACTCCTGTCGCCTCACTCGTTCGCTTTCTCAATGCTCAAACAACATAATCTCAGAGACAAACCCGCTGACAAATGGATGTACCGCTGTCATATCCTGAGCAAGACAGGCTCCAGCTCCGAGATTCAGCGCACTGATGCCGCCGTTAGCAATACTCCGCTCAAAACACTCCAGAGACTCTATTAATGCCTGCTGAAATACACCCACTGCTTACAGGAAATTAAACTCCCATATTTCACTAACTTTCACATCTTCGAATCAAAAGATCTGAGTAAAAAAAAAATATATACAGTTTTTGTGGTGCTGTCAATTGTGACTGCATGTTTGCACGTTTACTTCATTTAATTCTCTATAATAAAACAAATATACATGTACATGTAAAACTTAAGTGAATCCCAAAAAAAAAAAAATCCAGAACATTGTGATATCTTGTCATTATCATTTCTTTTTTCGCAAGGATATTCCATCTACTTGTGGCTCAAAACCTGCCTGCCATGTTCCTGAAGAAGAGTTGAGAAAACAGTGTTGCTACAACTATATTAATCATGCTTGTTCTCTGTTATGCAGATTGTGAAAAATAAATTAATGGATGGATGGAAATTCATGCAAAAATAGCAAGACATTTCCATTCTACTACACTTATGTTTAGGGATAGAGTATGGGCTAATTTTCGCTGGTCTGAGACGAGGCTGATTCTGCTGATTCTCTACATTTATTTCCACTCGTGATAAGTTAATACAGGCAGATTACCAAAGTAAGATTATTCATTAATTCTAAAAGCATCTGTTTCTGGGATTAACAGACAAAACAGGTGATTTTTGCCAACAAAAATCTTCTAGTCACCAGTTTAAACTCCAACATTTCTTTTTACTGCCATTAATAAATTACAGATGCATTGAAAAGTTGCTTTATTTCAGTAATTCAGTTCAGAATGTGGAACTCATATATTATATATAGATGCATCACAACCAGAATGATCTATTTTAAGCGTTTATTTCTTTTGTTGTTGATGATTATGGCTTACAGCCAATGAAAACCCAAAAGTTAGTGTCTCAGAAAATTAGAACATTATATTATAAGACCAATTGGTACTTTTGGCAGTTTGGGCACGGTGCCAAGTCCTGCTGGAAAATGAAATCTGCATCTCCTTAAAAGTTGTCAGGCAGAGGGAAGCATGAAGTGCTGTAAGTAAGATTTTGTGGGAAAACACTGCACTGACTTTGGACTTTATATAAAACACAGTGGACCAACACCAGAAGATGACATGTCTTTAATTATTATGAAGATGCAGATTTCATTTTCCAGCAGGAATTGGCACACTGCCTACACTGCTAAAAGTACTAATTGGTCTTATATAAAATTCTAATTTTCTGAGGCACTGATTTTTGGGTGTACATCACTCTGTGTGTTTAATACATCTATATAATATATGAGTTTCACATTTTGAACGGAATTACTGAAATATAGAGTAACCTTTCATTGGCACCTTTATTTAAATATCTCTTGTAGCAGCTATTTTAGAGCTTCAGTCTCTTGCTTTGCACAAACTTGCACTTGCATGACTCTCTCTTATCCTATATTTTGCTTTAAAATTATACAAATCAACCATAAAGTATAATAAATGTCATTTTTTAATGTTCTGGCTTGTAGTGATTGACTGTTAATGGTAAAACTCAAATGCATTACGCTGTAATACAGCGATAAATAACCATAATCTATTGTTATTCACAGTGCTAAATTATGATAATTGCCCAAATTGCCTTTTTTACAAGTTATTTCACAGCAACAGTGGTAAAATAAAATGCAGAGCATTAGGCAAGTCTTCTTGTGTAACAGACTGTTTGGTGCTAAATGTTACCTGTTATCTGCCCCGTCCATAAAGAAGCTGAAAGGTCAGAGTTAAGGTGGACAACAGACATAGCCACAGAGCGAAAGCTAATAAAGTACAGTATGTGGGGATTTATTTCTATGGTGTTTTATAAAGGTGATAAATGGACACTATAGCATATTCACATGTACGCAGAAGTAAAAGGTCACTGTTTCTAAGTGGTTCTTCAATTATACTGAATAAAAACCTTCTGTAACGAACACCTCTATTTATAGATACAACAACACTATATGAACAAAAGTATCCCATAAAAAAGGTTATCCTGCTTTTGTTGGAGTAACTTTACCTACAGGGCAGGAAAGCTTTCTAGTATATTCTGCAATCTCTAGCCCAACCCTCTATGCTCTCCCCCAATCACACGCTTGTCTTATACCCTAAATATAAAAACTAAATATTACAGCAGATTTACTACAACATACATATATCTACAGGAGTTGAACAATGAAACTGAAACACCTGTCATTTTAGTGTGTGAGGTTTCATGGCTAAATTTGAGCAGCCTGGTGGCCAATCTTCATTAATTGCACATTGCACCAGTAAGAGCAGAGTGTGAAGGTTCAATTATCAGGGTAAGAGCACAGTTTTGCTCAAAATATTGCAATGCACACAACATTATGTGTAACATACCAGAGTTCCAAAGAGGACAAATTGTTGGTGCACGTCTTGCTGGCGCATCCGTGACCAAGACAGCAAGTCTTTGTGATGCATCAAGAGCCACAGTATCCAGGGTAATGTCAGCATAGCACCAAGTAGGACCAACCACATCCAATAGGATTAACTGTGGACGCTGTAAGAGAAAGCTGTCTGAAAGGGATGTTCGGGTCCAAACCTGGATTGTAGCTAAAAAACATAAAACCACGGCTGCTCAAATCACGGCAGAATTCAATGTGCACCTCAACTCTCCTGTTTCCACCAGAACTGTCTATCAGAGAACTATCTCATCCCCGAGACCAGAGAATGAGACTCGCTGTCACGTTATTGCATAAGAAATTAAACATGGCAGATCACTCCTCCGCATTTAAATTCGCCCCCCTACTACAGAAATTATACTAGGAGCTGCTAAATGTGACTAATAAAGTAATTGTAATCTAAATTTTAGAATCAAATAATCCATAAGATCAGTCCACATCAGTATTAATAAGTATATCAGTAGAAACTATTCCATAACTGGACTAAACACAATGGTGTTTTGAACGTTTATGACTGATTTCTGACCTAATATGACCTAAAACATCATTAGAAGTCCAAAAAAGAAGATAAAGAGAAGCCAGTCAAATAAATTAGCCAAAAATTCTGTACTTGGTCATTTATTTATTGAGGAAAATGATCTGATATTACAAATACACTGCAAACCCTATACAGTAGCTAAGCCAATAGAAGCTAATGGGTAAGAGATGGACGCTGTGCACAGAACACAGAGCTGGAAAACTCAGATCAGATCCGCAGTGGAAGCCACAGAAGCCGAGGAGAGAATTTATCTTAGCGGTATTTTACGATTGTGATAAATGGGCACTACAGCATTATCCCATGCTATCCTGTTGATGCATGTGCTATGGTTTTATTGGAAAGCACAGACAATAGGAATAGGAAGGCAGCTGTTTACACATGTAACGGAGGCAGCGGGGGTAAACACACGCCAGTACGGGTGAGTCTTTAATGGTGATTTAAGAAGGGGAAGAGCTCTGGGTAATGGCTCCAGGCTGTGGGCCCTTGACTGATTTACCAGAGCTATTTATTGGCAGTCCTGATGGAGGGAGGGCCGCGACTCTTAATGTGGAGAAAGGTGCCACAGTCCTCCTCTGTAACCGGCAAGGCCACGCGTTCGGTTCATATTATAACTATATATCAGCCACAGTTCAAATTGTATGGGTTGGGGAAAAACTCATTTCAGCGTATCTTTTTTTTTTTTTTTTTTAAATCTTAGAAGCAGACGAAAAGAAATCAATAGGTAATATGCCACCTCGTTTAGGCTACTGTGTGATTATACAATGATGGAGATCTCACAGTGTGGCCAAAGTTCTCACACATTGATCCACGCCACTGAACGGAGAGCGAATCCCTTATTTTATTTTATTTATTTATTTTTTTTTCACAGGAGACACAGGGAGTACTTATTTGCGTAAAAATCGGTAAGCACCACATACTTAATGGTGAGCACCACCCACATACTAAGTGGTGAGCAGCAGATAATTGTAGCTATAAAGCTGTAGTTTACACTGGCATATCTTCCACAAGAAAATAATATTGTTAGCTAGCTAGTTAGCTAATGTTAACTACTTTATTTTAGTGGGGAATGTTTTAGCTAACGTTAACTAGGTTAGCTAATGTTAGCTGGGTTAGCTAATGTTAGCTAGGTTAGCTAATGTTTACTACTTTATTTCAGTGGGGAATGTTTTAGCTAGGTTAGCTAACGTTAGCCAGGTTAGATAACGTTAGCTACTTTATTTCAGTGGGGAATGTTTTAGCTAGGTTAGCTAACGTTAGCCAGGTTAGATAACGTTAGCTACTTTATTTCAGTGGGGAATGTTTTAGCTAGGTTAGCTAATGTTAGCCAGGTTAGATAATGTTAGCTACTTTATTTTAGTGAGGAATGTTTTGGCTAGGTTAGCAAATGTTAACTACTTTATTTTAGTGGGGAATGTTTTAGCTAATGTTGGATAGGTTAGCTAATGTTAGCTTCTTTATTTTAGCGGGGAATGTTTTAGCTAATGTTAGCTAGGTTAGGTAATGTTAGCTAGGTTAGCTAATGTTAGCTACTTTATTTCAATGGGAAATGTTTTAGCTAAGGTTAGCTAGCTTAGCTTACGTTAACTACTTTATTTCAGTGGGGAATGTTTTAGCTAAGGTTAGCTATAGCTTAGCTAATGTTGGCTACTTTATTTCAGTGGGGAGTGTTTTAGCTAACGTTAGCTAGCTTAGCTTATGTTAAGTACTTTATTTCAGTTGGGGATGTTTTAGCTAACGATAGCCAGCTAACTCTTATTAGAGGTGCACGGAAAAAGGATTGCAGAGCATGTGCACACCACAACATAGCAGTCTGTGAAGTCAGGTACAGACAAGTGACTATACTAAGAGGTGAGCACCACATACTAAGTGGTGCTCACCACTTACTATCTGGTGCTAAAAAAAACGTCCGCATCCCTTTAGGGGCATCGTAAGGGAGTGATAAATTCACCATAATACTTTTTAGCCTACATTTTTTTTTTTTTGCTTTTTTCGTTTTTATGCTTCATTGCTCGGCTTTGCCCACACAGGCGTTGTATGATGTCTGAGCTTAGCGGTCAGTCTGAATTATAGGGGTTAGTCACCAGAGACAAAAGCAAAGCGGCAAAACGGAGCTGCATTACACCTGTTCCTTTTTTTTGTTGTTGAGAAAAATAAAAAACAAAAGCTACCAGCCTTCAAAAGAGCCTATTAATTCCACCAGATAGACAGACTCAGCTGGATATGATTATATATATTTTCTGTGCACCTACATATGTATGTACTGTATGTGTGTGTGCATGCTTGGCAGGATGTCACAGTAAAGACACATCCTATAGTACATCATAATAGCAGGGTGGGCAGAACACACAGTGACCCAGACAGGCTTTTATACAGCCCGAGAGCAGAAAAGAGAAAAGCAAACGAGCGAAAAAGCGAAAGAGCGGAGATATACTAACTGGATAAACAAATCCGAAGATGACTGCTTTGTAGTCGAGACAAAAAGGAATGAATCCATAAATTAGTGAAACCCCCTCAAGCACAAACACCTTCAGCTTCAAGCGATTTCCCCCAGCAGTGACAGATCTATAGCCAGATAAAGCTCCTGAGCTCCTGTTGGGGCCTTTTATCACGCTGGAGAGCTGGAACGCTATAGAGGATCCCGCGGTGGAGACCTGATTACTCCCCGGAGAGAGCAGCCCCTATAAGTAGCTCCCTTCAGAGCAGACACCTCTTACCTGATTACGCTACATTAACAGAAGCTAAAGACTCTATTAAGGACAAAAGGAGACACATTGTGGGATTTCTTTTTCCTTTTTTTTCTTTTTGGTGGGTTGGAATTTCTCATACTCTGGGTAGAGTATTAAAAATGTAGGAGGGATAATAATAAAGAACAAAGAAGAAATGAGACGATTGCTGTATGATTAACTTTACAAAAGTTTTTGTTTTGTTTTATCATTATCCCTGTCATGTCTGGCGCCAAAGATGCTCCCGTCTCTTCCACACTCAGCTCTACCTGCGATCTCCAGACTTTTGAATAACGATACCCAGAATGCACCACACACTGACATCAGTGATACTCCAGTTCATGATCACATGACACTGCGAAGGGGACTAGCAAGGAGTCAATCACCTGAATATTGATTACACCTGTTCTACCTCCTATGTATACACACCCTCACATCACACACTCCCTGCCGAGTATTGTTGAATTTTCCACGTACAAAGTGGAAAGTACATTCGTTTTTGTATTTTTTTTTTGTATTTCCGACCCTCATTTTTGCCTGCCCTCTGATATTGCCTTGCCTATGTATGACCTTTGGACTGTATATTGTGTATGTTATATTTACTCCCTCTTGCTGCTGTTTACCGGTGTTGACTCTGCCTATTTTGACTACTCTTTTGCTCACTACTTTATTTAATAAAGTACTTTTTATTACACATTTTATTACAGTGTTTGAGTTATGTCTAGCTATGACAATCCCGATACAAGTGTTCACATTAAATCCATTTAAAATAACATCAGTTAAAAAAAACAGACTAAAGAAAAATTCAAGCCAACAAATTTTAAGTAGCATTTTACATCAATATCAAGATATTTAACAGCGTTATTGCACTTTGTTGTACATAATGCATTTTTGTTCAGTTATCAGTTATAGCAGGTATGAAAGGTTCCCCAATCCACTATTGGCAATTTACAATAAATTCTCCTTAAATCCATGTATATTTCAATAAACAGTAAAAATCAACCTGTGGTATAATCACAATAATTCACTCGAGGTTTATGCTATAGTGCAATCTACGACCGCAGCACAGCAGTGCCAATATTACATCTTATATCACAAACCTCGAGTGTCCCTCGAGTCAGTTTAGCTTCTAAAGAATGTTACATTTCAAGTGTCTACCTTTCCCTGAGACCAAGACAAGACAACCTCACACTCTGATTGAAACAAAACCCATACCAAATAAGGTCTAGATCAAGACGAGACCAATTGTAACTGGACTAAATCTATACAATGTAAGAAACACCTGAACTTCGGCCATTTTTATGTTACAAACGTTCAGAAAACATTGTAAAAATAACAGTAGATGCAAAGAAAAGCATTCATAAGCAAACACCACATGCAGGCCTACACATGTATACTGTTCATTGCCTCACAACTCATTAGGCATGGGCGCCAACCCCCTATTAAACTGATTCCTGTAATGCACCACAGTTTATATTGTTAACAGCAAACACAGCATGAGCTCATGCTCAATATTTTACAGCATATAAGAGCAAGAAGTGTGGGGTGAATAAAAGGCCTGCTTTATAAAGAGATGGCCAGAGCACAGTCACACTGTAATCCGTGAAGCCTGAGTAGACATCCAATCAACAGGAATATTGCTAATGTTCTTTAATATGGCTGGAAATAGACCTGCAGTATATGTAGGATGTAGGCATTTATCATAATACAGCTTGCTAGGCTTGCATTAATATGATGTATATTCTGTTGATTGTGAAGCTTAAGCATACCGTATACAGTAATTACACAAGGTTGAATCTACTGTAACATATGTGATGATCTTGTATTTTCTTTAGGAATGCCAGATCTGCATATATAAGGGCTGATTTTAACAAAATAATATAGATTGTGCATTGGATAAACAGGTCAATCCATGGGATTGATCCATTCACTGAAGCTGGAATCAATGCTATGGGCAAGCTACAGTATTTTACCAGTATTCTAGGCTTCATAACTCAAGGAAAACTAGTAATAGTCCCTAGTATTAGCATGTAGCAAGGCTTAATTAAGGCTGGCTGCTATGTCTGTTAGAATTGTGGCTTCAAACTAGCTGAGCCTGGCTTTTAGCCTCTTGGCTAACCTGGTACTTCAGGCTTCATAAATAAAGGCAATGATTAGCAAGGTTGTCAGACCTGTCATCAACTATTATTTAGTAAATGATCAAATAACATTACAAAAACAGCTAGAATCCACTTATTTACAGCCAATCGAGTCAAAAAATGTGTCTCAATTTAAATCCTAAATCCCTAAAGGCTCAGTTTTGCTCATAGAGGCCATATCTCTTACTGCAAACCATGAACCAAAACAAATGACAAGAAAATTGGTCTTTTTGATCTGATCAAAGGTTGTGGTTTCAGTCTAGACTGAACCTCCTGAACCATGGTCTGGTTTGTATACAGTGTGAAAGCACTTTTGTAGACAATGTGGACTTTTTGTGGCACCAATTACAGGAAGCTACAACAGACTATCATCAGCCGTTAAACAATAGAAAAAGAAAAAGGACTGTTGTATTGCCAAAACTTGAATCCCTTTATATCTATAACACTATGGATGCAGATATAAAATCTGTTATGCTCACCAATCAACAGTGTTGTGGTTAAGACTGCTAGAGTTGAGTGTAAGTCATGACCAGGACTTTCAGTAGTCGCATCCCATTTCTAATTTGTACCCTTACCCCTTGTTTTGGGGTGTGACCCTTACCCTTGAAACCTTATTACAAGAGGAAGGGGTGAATTCCTCCCCCTAAAAATTGTGACAACCCGTTGGTGACCCTGCTGGGCTGATGTGATCGCAACAGTACAATAAAGTTTAGCAACCTAGATATTATTATTTTATATCCCTTAATTCCTCGGGTGACGAGAAGCTAAAATTATAAAGTTTTATTTTATTTTATTTTATTTTATTCTTTTTATTTTTCCACTATCTTTTGCACCATTTAAACTATGGTAATATAGTGGTTCTCAAAGCCCTCTACTTGAAATGTGTGCCTTTGAAAATTATCCATTTAAAAGGTCATATACCCCTAACAATTCCCCCCTCCCCCCAAACTTACCAAGAATTGGCACACCCAAAACAGAGGGTTGTGGCTTAGGGTTAGGACCAAGGTGTGAAATGGGATTTAGCCCAAATCTCAATCCATACCTCAACATGAGTTGTCATGGGCTAAGCTACATAACATTAGGCAGGTGGTACATGGAAATACATGTTGGTACATCAGCCATTATGTACATTTGACCGATAATCGGCTGTGCATTAAATGGTTAATTTAATAACCGTTCAAAAAAAGACAATGTACCCAATGATCTGTGCTACTATTGCTCCACTGCAATGTACTACAATGGTTATAATGGTTCTGGATCTACATAGAACCAATACTTATAAATATAGAACAGTATTGAGTTAGGGTTCTTTAGTAAAGACAATGGTTATATTAAAGCACCTTCCACATAGGAATACTGTAAATTGAAAAAAAAAAATGTAAATGAAGCAACTCATTAAGCTGTGTTCTTACTTTTACATTCTCAGCTGGTTAAACTGCTTAAACAATAAAAATAGTGGCCATTGCAGTGCTGGGGTGGGCACCAAAATTGCACTGACTCTGACCTCAGAATTTCCTTACAATTTGGATTTTCAGATTTTCTAGTCTGTATTATACTGTATATACTGAGCATGGTTTAGGGTTCTTGTCTATAATGGGAATCCTGGTGTGTATGATATGGGTCATATATTAACAAATAACCTTTTTAAAATTCGATATTCCATATATTTAGTTCTATATACCCATAAAAAAAGAATTATTTTCAAAGAACATGTTTTGTAACCATCTAGAAATCTTGTTTGCTAATTGTATATCGTACATGAGGCACCATAGTGGTTCCCAACTGCACAGTATCTTCTTCTAGAGATCCCACAGGAATACTGTAAATTGAAAATGTAAATGAAGCACCTCATTAAACTGTTTTCCTGCTCCCACATTCTCAGCTGGTTAATTTGAACATTAAAATCAGTGGTCAGTGCAGCGCCGGGGTGGGCACCACAGTGACCAGTGCCAGACAGAGACAGAGCACCACAGCGGCTAGTGCAGAGAGCACAGCGGCATCAGGGAACAGCTTGACCTAAATTACAGCTCTCCACTGGCGTCAGCCCACACAACCCTGGACGACAGCAGAACACAGTGAGATGTTAAGCGCTGAAAGGCCACGGGACAGATTCAGCACATCCACAAAGAGTCAGGGCTGATCCAAACATGGTGGCCCTACCTCAGCATCTGGCTAAGCTGAAACGGCTCTGCTGAGACCTGATATCTTCATCCTGACATGTCTTTTTTGGTACACATTTTGGGAAAATCACTAGAATGTGCTCTGTGTCCTCATGCTACTAGCATAGCTGCCATTTAGCATGTTGTTGCTAATTCTATGCCAAAAAAATCATTCCTGTCACTTTCATTCCTGTTACTTAAGACATAAAAAGTAACAAGAATGAGTGCCAGTAACAGGAGTGAGTTCCAGCGACAGGAATGAGTGCAATTAACAGGAGTGTTTTTTTGTTTTGTTTTTTTGAACATGCCAGCAACTATTTCTTTAAAATTAACATTTTCTTGAGAGAAAATCAAACGAATTAGTGGACTTTCTTTCAAACATGCTTTCTAATTGTCATATACTGTAAGTTTTGTGACCATTTTTGACATATAGAAATCTTGTAAAAACTTAAATAAAGCTGTATATATATATATATATATATATATATATATATATATATATATATATATATATATATATATATATATATATATATATATATATATATATATATATATATATATATATATAGAGAGAGAGAGAGAGAGAGAGAGAGAGAGAGTTAACTATATGTGTTATTAGATTCAAAGTTTAAAAAAAAAAGAAGCTAATTTGGAAGAGTTACAACAAGCAAATGTCACCCATTTTACTTTTACATTCTCAACTGGTAAAACCCGGTTGAACTTTAAAGATAAAGTGGCCAATGCAGTGCTGAGTGCAGAATTTCACCACAATTTGGATTTTCTACTCTGTATTATACTGTAAATACTGTATATTTGTGATCATGGTTTAGGGTTCTTCTCTATAATGGGAAATCTGGTGAATATAATATGGTTCAAATATCTAATAACCTTTTTATAATCTATATTTTATATATTCTGACCTATATACCCATAAAAAGCCCAAAAAAAGAGAAAATGAATCATATGCTGTCCATGTTGTAGTAAAAAAAAAAAAAAAAAGTGTGTGCTATATATACTGCTGAATTGGTGCCAGTTCTAAATGTGCACACACAATAACTTTAAAATACATGTTATTATTAAGCATAGCGTCTTGTACACTGACCTAATTGACTAAAAAAGTAAGAAAAAACGAATACGTTAAAAAGCACATTTTAGTGTCCCTGGGTTTCACTCAGTCCTGTTATTGTATCTGAAACATCTAGAACATTCTACAAGTCACATCTATAACAGAAAGTGACATCAGGTGGCCAGAATTAAGTTTCCTCATTTGTTTTTCTGTATATTTGATCTTATTGTAACTATGACTGAGGAAGTCAACCTCAACACTCATTCCTGTTACCTAAATTAATTCTTAATATTACTTGTTTATCTTTAAAATACACATTTTGGGAAAATCTCTAGAATGTGCTCAGTGTCCTCGTGTTTTTGCTAATTCTAGTTAAAAAAATCATTCCTGTTATTTTCATTTCTGTTACTCAAAACATAAATGAAGAGAAAAATAATAGTTCCAGTAACAGGAGTGAATTGTTTTGCCATAAATATCGATTATTTGAACGTGGAGTCAATCATTTCTTTAAAATAAAGATATTCTTGAGTGAAAATCAAAGGAATGAGTGGACTTGCCTTTAAACATGCTTTAAAAATGTAATTTTAAATGAGTTTTGTAACCATCTTTGCCTTAGAAACCTTGTAAACAATTAAGTAAAGCTGCCTGAGTTTGACCAGTACATGTTTTGAATAGTTAAATGTATGTGTTATTAGATTCAGAGTTGAAAAAAGATTAAAAATAAGCTTAATTTGGAAGAATTACAACAAGCAAATGTCACCCATTCGGTGAAATGGCTCTGAGCACAACACACTGCACTCGTACTATTACTAACACACCACCACTATCACCATCACCATGTCAGTGTCACTGCAGTGTTGACTGCTCTAATGTCTTTGGTGCCAGATATCACAGGATGTCTTCAAAAGCTTTCAGAAAACAAATCACACTAGTCCATGGTACAGTAAACAAAGTGCGCGCCGCTAGAGAGCTTAGCGCCCAAAGCCTTCGCCACAGTGACCTTCCCAGCTCTGAAAAGCTCCTCGTCCATTTAGCTCAAGCTCTCCCCAAGAACTCAGAGCCATACGTTCTGCTTGTCTGTACTGTGCTTGAAGGTCTTCCGGTTTTCATTAGAGCAGAATTCACCCCTCACCCCGGCCGGCTCTGACAAATGAAGTGGCCTTCAATGCGGTCAGGTGCCTGTGGCTCGGGGAGGCCATGCTTTGCAGCTAATGATTGTGGTGGCCACAACCTAGCTTCCAAATTGATTGGGTAAGAGCGTTTGGAGGCCATGTGGGACCGTGGTGAATATTCAATTACTTGTTGAGTCTATATATGAAGATACAAAAAAGGGTAGAGGTCCTTCAAAGCAACGGCTTTTGGAAACCTTGGGCCTACTTTATATTTGGTCTTACTTAAATGTGTCTGTAGTACTTTACAAGAAGGGTCACACATAACAGTACTTAGGTAACACTTTACATTAAGTGTTGACTAAGTAACATGAATTAATGCATTAATTACCATGAATGAGACATGAAGTAATACATTAACAATGCTTAGGTAATGTTAATTAAACACGAAACAACAACATTATAAATGTTACTTTTACCTTACAAGTTAATCATTTGTTAAGATGAACAATAAATCATATACTTTACTATCAAATTTAAACAAGTAACAACTGCATTAGCTCATCTTCTTGTCATTTTCTTGTGTACTGCAGCTATGCACATATATATATAAACCATTAATAACCAATAATGCCTTAAGCATTAAGCATTATTAACATCTGTTAAACATTACTAAGCACTTATACAGCTCTGTTCAGTAAAATAAATATACCTGATAAAAGTACAAGTGAAATAATTCTAATCCATGTAGATATGTATTTCCAATAGTAAAAATGTAAAATATATAATATTATATTAGTTAACTGACATCAGTAATTAAAACAAATAACTGGCTAAATATTTAACAATTACTGTATGCATAGCTGCAGCAAATGACCAGAAGAGCAGTTGTTACTTGTTTATCTAACATTAGTTAACATTATTAATTTAGTATATGTTTTATTGTTCATCATAATGAATGCTTTAACGTTAGTTAATGTGAAAATAACCTTAATTAATGCCTTTGCTCCGTTTAAATAAAATTACCTAAGCATTGTTAATGTATTACCTCATGTCTTATTCATGGGCTTTTTTTAAGGGCTCTATCCCTGCAAATACTGTAAGTTGTTCCTGGCAACACCATGTTTTCAGCTTTTCAGAGCGTTTACCATACATTAGTGTTAGGTAGTTCATGCTTATTATTATTTAAAAGTACTTATATCTCTTCCTCATGTGCTTGCTATGGACTTGTTACGAACAGTAGGTACAGATCCCTCCCTCAGACAAGGTCTGCTGTCTGCTGCAGTTACAAAAACAATATGCCATCCTATGTAATAAACCATGGAAGGTTAAGAGGCTAAAGAACCACTTTGCAATATAAAGTCCTATATTATATACATGTAAAGGTATATTTGTAGAACCGTGAGTCCAAGAATAGAACTATTCACACATCGAGATGTATTGTGTGGTGTGATGTGGATATTTGACTTCCAGGGAGAAGTTAGATTGAGTGTTTATGTTTATGTAGGGATGTGAAATTGCTGGAGTTAAGCGGGCCGCTCTTGATGTGGCTCTCCACTCGGCGGGAGCAGTTGGTGTGAGGCAGACAGCAGCCAGGCTCAGCCCAGCAGGCTACTGCAGTAATCTTGAAGTATGAGCCTCTGCTGATTGGAAACCATTACCAGCACACTCGCTCATGCTCAACAACTCTCCCTGTTTATTATCAGATGTCAGCGTTCATTTCAGGAGCCGAGTGGGTGACACACACACACACATACCCACACATACACACCTAGCTAGCTCGCCGTTTTTATACCTTTTCAGCTTATGGGGTCATACGCATGGCTGGTATGTAGTATATATACAGGGGGTGGACAATAACACCGAAACACCTGTCATTTTAGTGTGGGAGGTTTCATGGCTAAATTGGAGCAGCCTGGTGACCAATCTTCATTAATTGCACATTGCACCAGTAAGAGCAGAGTGTGAAGGTTCAATTAGCAGGGTAAGAGCACAGTTTTGCTCAAAATATTGCAATGCACACAACATTATGGGTGACATACCAGAGTTCAAAAGAGGACAAATTGTTGGTGCACGTCTTGCTGGTGCATCTGTGACCGAGACAGCAAGTCTTTATGATGTATCAAGAGCCACGGTATCCAGGGTAACGTCAGCATACCACCAAGAAGCACCAACCACATCCAACAGGATTAACTGTGGACGCTGTAAGAGGAAGCTGTCTGAAAGGGATGTTCGGGTGTTAACCCGGATTGTATCCAAAAAACATAAAACCACGGCTGCCCAAATCATGACAGAATTCAATGTGTACCTCAACTCTCCTGTTTCCACCAGAACTGTCCGTCGGGACGATAAACTACTGTGGTCTAAAACCAGGAGTTTCAGTTTCATTGTCCAACCCCTGTACATGTAATACTTTTTTATGTAATAAGAATTATAGCAGGCCTTACTGTGACCAGAAATCGATTTTTGTGTTCAATTTGAATTCAGTATGTCATTTTTTTAGCTGGAATTTGAACTGGAATGCCCACTACAATTTGAGAAACCAAAATGGCAAAAAAAAAAAAAAAAACAGCAACCTTAGTAAAAGCAGAAGTATTACACAGTATATTATCGCTTTAATCTACACTGTACAAAAATTATTTCTGAGCCCAGTAAACTTTGCTCATTAAAACTTCAAAAAATTGAGTAAAGTTTACATAACTTGAGCCCAGTAATCTTATATAGTAATATAATGGGAATATTCTACCTAAACATTATACCTTTTAAACTTTTGCAGAATTTTGCAGCAGTGAATCACTAATGGATCACTAATGACACATGCCTTATGCTGGTGTCACTAATGTCGCACTAATGTGCACACTTCAAGTGATTAAATCACCTCCATCACCCACAGCAGGTGTTATTTGGGTGGTGGCTCTCAGCACTGCAGTGACACTGGCATTGTTATGCAAAAAATAAATAAATGGAGTTTATTAGGGATGATTTAAGGCTAATTTGTGTGTTAAATATACCTGCTGAAGAAATTGTTTTATGTTAATTAGATGATTTAACTGTAGTTATACCATAAATTATTACTTTTATTTATCTTACAATAGAAACAGCTTAATTTGACTTAGTGGATACATTTATTTGTCTTAGTAGATGGATGATGGATGGATGGATGGATGGATGGATGGATTATTGATCCCAGATATACGTAGTACACAGAAGTTACAAAAGAAGGATAAACAAATAAGTTACAAAAGAAGATATATATATATATATATATATATAAAGATATGTATATATATACATGTAGATACATGTATATATAAAGAGAAATATGCAATAAAATATAAAATATACATGTTTAAAAGTAGAGTATAAAAACAAAGACAAGTACTGAAACTTAGAAATATGTCATTTTAAGATTTTTCTTTTTTGTAAAAATGTTTTGTGAGTTATACATGAAATTGTAGTGCAACATTTTTGCAACCATATTATCAAGCAATGCCAGTTTAAAATGTATAAATTTGTAGTTAAAATGACAAAAATACTATGTGGGTTAAATTAAAAAAAAGTAAAACCAGCACATATTTCTTTTCAGTGCATTTGCATGAGATTAAATTGGTCAGCAAACTCTTAGAAATGGTCAATGGTTGCAGGACCTTATTACTGAAACTTTGAGCTGTCAACGTACCTGTAATAATGACCATGATGCTTAGTCACCTTCTGGACGTGTGACTCAACACATGGAACTGTTTCTGATCACAGACAGATTTAGACAGTCCTATGTTACATTAATAAAATCCTGCATTCAGTGCCTCTACCTTTCTAAACTCATACTCCAGTGTGCTGTTCCAACAGGAGAATACTTATCCATATACTGCTGCCACCTCTTACAATGTCCCCTACATAGTAAATGAATACTGAAGTCATTCAGACTATGAAGGAACACATAAGGAATCATGGAATCAACTTAAAAGTGTTAAACAAACCAAATTACCTAAATACTGTGAAGCATTTAGATGCTCTTATCTGTGGTTTCTGACGCTGGTAACTCTAATAAACTTATCCTGTACAACAGAGGCAACTCTTACTCTTCCTTTTCCTGGCCGGTCCTAATGAGAGCCAGTTTCATCATAATGTTTTTGATGGTCTTTGCAGTGACTGCACTTGAGGATACTTTTATTAAAGTTCTTGAGTTTTTTTTTTTTAAGTTTTCTTAAAGTATTTATTTGCTTTTGTTTTTATTTAGTTGAGTAGTTCTTGTCATAATCTGGATTAGAACATTACTCAAACAGAGCTATTCACTGTATACCTATACCTCTACCTCTTCACAACTTCACAACTGATGCTTTTAAACACAGTAAGAGGCAATAAATTCAAGTAATGAATTAACTGTTGAATCTAGTTCAGCACAGCTGTTAACTGAAAGCCTGAATTCCAGGTGATTCTACCTCATAAATCTGACTGAGAAAATCCAGCCAAGATGTGCAAAACTGTCTCTATCTAAGCAAGAGGTGCTACTTTAAAGAATCTTCACTATAAATACAGTATAAAACATATTCTGGTTCTCTTTGTTTTACTAAATAATTCCATGTTTTCTTTTTCATAGTTAGCAATTTAGCACCACTTAGCTAAGTACTAACAAGGTGGGTTCTGTGTGATTTCTGCTTATGTGCACTGAAAATAATCCAATAACGACCATTGTTAAGCTAGATTTTCACACTTATAACCAAACACACACACATACAGCAGACCGGCCACTGCAAAACAGATGTAGCCCAGCAAGCTCCAATATACTAATAAATGATCAGATTAATTAGGGCTGTGTTTATTCCTCCCCCAAACCCAGCACTCAGCTTCGTCTCCCTCCTAAGAGGCTCTCGCAGGCGCCTCATCCCCAACACTGGAGCTAATTTAATTAGCCAGCCGATGGAGCTTGTGCTTTAATTATTCACCGGCATGGCGAGAGGTGATGTGGTGGGATGGGTGCACAGGAATGAGCTTCAGCAGCTCACCTTTACTAGACCAGCTACAGCAAATAGAAACCAGGCAAGGGGTCAGAAACATCAGGTCAGGGCAGTGCAGAGACAGAGGTGAATGTGGTGGGTGGAAAGGCTGAACTCAGACACACACATACAGCCTGGAGCATGGGTATCCAACACACAGCCATTAAACTCAGAGGCAGAGCCAATCAGAATCTGCATTTCAGAGAGGGGTAGGACAATAGAGAATCAAACTCAGAGGCAGAGCCAATCAGAATCTGCATTCCTGGGGAGGGATGAATCAACAGAGAATCAAACTCAGAAGCAGAGCCAATCAGAATCTGCAATTCAGAGAGGGGTGGGACAGCAGATAATCAAACTCAGAGGCAGAGCCAATCAGAATCTGCATTTTTGGGGAGGGTCAAGTCAACAGAGAATCAACCTCAGAATGAAAGCCAATCAGGATCTTTACTTTATTGAGGGGTGGGAACAACAGAGAGTTAAACTGGGTCCTTACAGGCTGGTCAATCTCAGATGAAGAGCCAATCATAATGCTTATTTCAGAGAGAGGACAGCACAGAATCAACCTCAGAAAAAAAGCCAATGTGAATCTTGATTTTAGAGAGGGGTGGGACAACAGAGAATCAAAGCCAACCAGGATCTTCATTTCAGTGAGAGGCGGGACAACAGAGAATCAAACTCAGCGGCAGAGCCAACAAAATCTTCATTTCAGTGAGAGGCAGGAAAACAGAGACTCAAACTTAGAATCAAAGCCAATCAGAATCTTTCTGTCAAAGAGGGGTGGGACAACAGTGAATCAAACTCTGAGTTGAAGTCAATCAGAATCTTCATTATAGAAAAACGGTGAGATCCTTACAGGCTGGTCAAATTCAGATACAGAGCCAATCAGAATCTGTTTTTTAAAGATGGCTGGGACAGCAGAGAATCAAACTCTGAGTTAAAGCCAATCAGAATATTTATTTTAATTAGGGGCAAGGACAACAGCAAGTTAAACCAGGTCCTTATAGGCTGGTCCAATTCAGCTGACGAGCCAATCAGAATCTTTATTTCAGTCAAAGGTGGAACAACAGAGAATTAAACTCAAAATCAAAGCCAATTAAGATTTTAATTTCAGTGAGAGGCAGGTCATCAGTAAGTTAAACCAGATCCTTTTAGGCTGGTCGGTAACACTTTACTTGGATGGTCCATTTTATGGCCTTGTTGATGCTCAACTGACATTCAACTAACACTGAATTAAATGTCCATTAAATTTAACTTAACCCTTTGTTGAATGTAAATGATTCAAAATAGAACCTAACCCTACACCTAGCCCTAACCTTAACTCTTAATCAACCATAAAATCTAACCCTACACGTAACCCTTACCCTAACCTTAACCTAAACTTAAAATCTAACCCTAAACCCAATCCTAAAATATTAAGATAAGCGTTTGGGTTAGAGTGGAATGTAGGGTTATATTCAATAGAGAATCATTTACTTTCACCTTGTAGTTCATTTGCATTTAATAGACATGTAGTTGAGCATCAAAGAGGCCATCAAATGGATCATCCAAGTAAAGTGTTACCGGCTGGTCAAACTCAGAGGCTGGGTCAACTAGAATCTTCAGTTAGGGGAGGAGCAAGACAACAGAGAATCAAACTCAGAGCCAGAGCCAGTTAGAAGGGTGGGAACTGTTGAAGCTCATAAAAAGTTTTTGCTACAATTAATAATACACATGGTCACTGTTTGTGTTTTGAACTATGTGGAATTTACTATTGCTCAAATAGTATTTTTTTTATAGTATTTATAGTTTATTATATGTTTTTTTTTACTGCCACCACACACTAAGGCATGATCTGATGTTCTCCAGAAATGTTAGTTGGCATCATCAAAGTACTGTATGAATTCTGCATTGCAATGCACAATCACACTGAACAATGACACTGATTATAAATAGTTTTATTGGGACCTCATTGTATTAGAAACTATATTATACTACTGTACTAAATTCTAAATTCTCAATGGTCAGTCAATCAGTCACTGTTCCACTAGCAGCACACCCGAGTCAAAATGTGCTAATGCAAGTTAAAGCATCCGTCTGGTGCTGTTAGCTCCTCTGTCCCTTCCACACCCAGCTCTAACGGAGGTTCTCAGGTCAACAACTACATTACCCAGAATGCACCACCCGCTGACATCACGCACTCACCTGATCACGTGACACCTCACCTGCTTCCTCCAGGAAGCCCCGAATACTGATTACTGGCACTATAAAAGAGCACTCCACACAAACACCCACGCCGCGTATTGTAGGTTCTCCTCATTACAAAGCGTTCTATATCTCTTGTCTCAGTTTATCTTGTGTATGACCTTGCCTTTGTTTTCTCGACGCCGATTATTGCCTTTGCCTCTGATATTGGATTGCTTGTGTATTAACTGGACTGTGTTTTCACTACTGCCTCTTGGATTACCTCTGACATTGGACCTCTCGTGTATGAACTCTGGACTGTCTCTCGTTTATGGTATGGTTTTGTCTTCATTGCTCTGGTTATTGGTGATTACCCATTTTTCTGTATTGACTACGTCTTACATCTGTTTATTTTATAATAAACACGTTTTTATCAGTATCTGCACGTGTCTGCATTCTGTGCTCACCATGACAGCACTATACGCACAAATTAAGATTTTTTTGAAGTGTACAAAATTGGGTTGTCCAATAAAAATTATCCCGGCCCCTGTGACTCCATGTAATATGGCCCGTTTTTTCTGAAATGAGTCTGACACCCCTGGACTGGAGCTTTAATAGCTGTTGTATTTTTAGTAAGAACCCAAATATGTCTTTAGTCTAACCTGATCCGATCCACAGTGGCAGGTTTTAAATCCAACACGTCTCAAGCCTGAGACAATTCTGTCTGAGCTTGACTTGCATCAGTCCAGCTGATTTACTTACTTTCAGTATGATACAAGCTCACCCACACATTACTGGAGAAGATGACAGAAAGCTGCTCTCTCACACACACACACACACACAAACACACTGCTGACAAAGCAAGTACACTCACAGTGGGAAAATCATGGAGACAAAGTTAAGCAGTGGTAAATGCAGGGTGATGTCTATTAAAGGGGGCCTAAAATGTCAAAATGCATTGTCCTTGGTATTGCAGAATAATGAGAGTTCAGTATATGGAACTGACATATCCTGAAACTGTGACATACTGTAAATCAGAACTGGAAAACAGACCCTCAAAACTGTTACACAGGGCCAGCTATAGCCATTTGGGTGCCCTAAGCCCCCTTTAATCGTGTCATTTGATAAGAGTTTGATTTGCAGGTCTTAAAGGACTCCAAAATCTGGTTTATGCTAAATCAAATAGACCTTTTACCGTTTACTTTTTCCAGTTCTTCCTAAAACTTCCAAAACTCCACAATGTTATAGTAAAATAACTAGAAACCTATACCTTAAATACACAGAATGAGATATTTACAAATGTAATGGTTTGATTTGATAATCCTTCGATAATCCTTCATGTTTTATATACTCTTAACAATATACAACCAAACAGGCAATGTTCTTACATTTGCTGTCCCATTAATCAATTTTTTACAGTATTATTACTTGAAACATACATAATCAATACAATTAAAAGTCTGTCCATCCACCCAACCACCCAACCACCCATCCATCCATCCATCCATCCATCCAATCACCCAACCACCCAACCACCCATCCATCCATCCATCCATCCATCCAATCACCCAGTCACCCACCCACCCATCCATCCATCCATCCATCCTTCCATCCATCCTTCCATCCATCCATCCAATCACCCAGTCACCCACCCACCCACCCATCCATCCATCCATCCATCCTCTCATCTATCCAAAATTAAAATTAAAATGAAAGTGTTCTTTAAAACTTCAAGTCTAAATTCTGATGTATATACAACCAATTATGCTTTTTTTTTTTACTTCGCCGTCCCATTACACCAAATATCTACAGTAATATCATTGGAAACTTGTGGTCTATACATAATGTACAGTTTAAAATATAATGGATTTAAAAACCAAAAGAGAGAAAGAGAGGTCTGCATTTCCAAAACGTTATACTGTTCTACAGATAGGTAGTTGTGTTTCTGGTGTATATTTTGTATATTTGTTGCTTAGACCTGGTTAAATTATGTTTATTGAGCTGTAAACCCATTTCTCTTCCATTTCTTTTCCATTTTTAGTCTCTGCAGAAGAAGCACAAGCAGCTTTCTCCTCTAGCTCAGCTGTGCCCACAGCTGCCGTAATACACAGTTTAGACTTGCACTCAAACTTTTGAATAGGAGATTCAAACTTTTTTTTTTTTCTTAAGCAAATATGTTACTTTTGTATTACTTATATCGATTAACATGCTGTACATCTTTTTTATATTTTAAATGTTTTATGTTTTATGATTATTTTTCACAAACTTGTTATTATTATATTTTGGTGCTTTCCCGGGCTCTTGATGACCTGTGCACAGTGCGTGATCTGTGTGGGCAGAGTGCCAGCACAGTTTTGAATTATTAGTGGATGATTAGTTGATTGGGCGAAGAAAAGGTTAAGTGCTGCAGAACAACCTCTGCAACCTACCTACTACGTGTAGGATCATGTTAATGTCATGTAGTTAAAGGTAGGTGAGTGGGAAGATATACGGGGGAGGGAAAGGGATATAAGTATAACCTCATTTGTTAGATGCATATGTTTATCATCTACCTGTATTATGTTACATTACATTTCTAATTTTCTTTAACTTATCCCACTACTACTGAAGACCCTAGTCGAAGCTGATGAGGCAGTAAAATGTAATGGTGACTTCCTGGAGAATATTGTCACTGTCCAATGAAGAGTATCTCCATTTTTGTTGATTTTCAATTTACCACATAATTTGAAATTTGTCCAATCATTTTTTTTTCCAAAATGACTTGCAATAAACTAATTAAACATTGATTTACTTTAAAATATACAAAGGTTTTATCTATTTCCTGTAAAGCTGCTGTTTTAAAGATGTTTTTCATGTTTTCCTTTGTATAGCAATACTATAGTGTTGTTGATACTGGAGAGCAGCATCTCTTCAGTCTTCAGTCTTTCCTAATAATGGGAATAGTGTTTACAGCTTGAACCAGACCTTATTATTATGGTATATAATAAGAAAATGATAAGTAAGGAAGGAAAACAAGGAAGGAAGGAAAAAAAAAAACATCGGCTGCTCCCTCAGTAACAAGCTACACTCAATTGAACTAAACTGGAAACAAGCACACATTAGAGGAGGGAAAACAACGGCTTATGTTTTTTTGTTAAAAATGGAAAGACTTGAGAAAGCCAAACCTGAGGAGGTAGGTGAAGTAGGCAAGGCTAAAAGCTAACAGACTACAGTCTCTTCAGTCACATAGGAGCACAAAAAAAATGTAAGATTTGGGAATAAATACAGACAATTTGTTAAGCTGATGAAACTATGCTATAATATGTAACGTATGTAAGGCATCACCAGTCAATAAAAGTAAAGTTTTGAAGACAAAACACACAAACAAAGTTATATAAGTTTTATATATTATACTAGTGCATCTCAAAAAAGTTCGGTAATTTAGTAATTCTCTCCAAACCATCACTGATCATCAGTAAATTCTACATTTCATTTAGAAATCAAGGGAGCAGAGTCTGGAGGAAGAGTGGAGAGACACAGTCCAAACTGCTTGAGGTCTAGTGTGAAGTTTCCACCAATCAGTGATGGTTTGGAGAGTCATATCTGTCATCTGCTGGTGTTGATCCACTGTGTTATATTAAGTCCAAAGTCAGTTCAGTTTTGTTTTCCCAAGAACATCTTACAGCATGTCATGCTTCCCTCTACTGACAACTTTTATGGAGATGCGGATTTCATTTTCCCACAGGACTTGGGACACTGCCCAAACAGCCAAAAATACCAAGTGGTCTTATATAACATTCAAAATTTCTGAGACAATGATTTTTGGGTTTTCATTGGCTGTAAGCCATAATAATCAACAATAAACACTTAAAATTGAAATTCCTGAAATAAAGTAACTTTTCAATGATATTCTATTTTTTTTTTTTCGATGACTCAGAAGTATAAATGGGAAGACTAGAAGTATAAATGAAAACACTCAATAAATTGACACCTTTAAAGTTTCAAAGTGGGTTTGGGGCTTTAAGAAACCAAACATGAAATCTAAATCTGACCTAAGTCTAACAAATATTTAATAATTGATGTCCAATACTAAAAAAAGACTCAACAAGAACTTTTATTTCATTTCTCATTAGGTCCTAAACTAAATAATATTTTTCTAAATGGTCCCTGGCTTGGACATTCTGAAGTTTAAGGGGAAACCTTAAAAACCCTGTTTACATCTGGATATAGATTAAATATAGATACATTTGATATAATATTGAGTGTAAGTCATATATATTTTAATCTACATCAAATTGCAGGTGTAACTGCACCCCAAACATTGCTCAGATCATTTCACGACATGCTCTAAGATGCTTTTAAACCAGATGTTGTATCACTAAATTTATCCATCTCATATGAGGAAGAAGCCGCCGCCTCCTTCACTGCTGCCACTTAACTGAAGCACTGCCTCTTCATTCTATACCGCCATCTTCTCGTAAACTTTCACAAGCTGTGTTTAGGATATTTTCTTTAGTGCTCAGCAAAAGTGGATGTTTAAAGCAGCTACCATCCCATGAATTATTGTAGATCAATACACACAGAAACATCTTCAGCTGGTACAACTGGTTGTTGGATCTAAGCTGATTTGCATATTGAAGCTACACAGTAATTAGTTTTCAATCCGATTGACTGAAGATGAACACATTTACATTTGACTACCGAGTGTAAATAAATGTGTTATAAACAGTCAGGAGGAAACCTGGGTTTACATTACCATATTTTTTTTTCTGCACTATAAGATGCACCAGATTATAAGGCACATTATTAATAAACGTCTTTTTTCTGGTCTACTTTCAAACATAAGGCACATTGATTTATAAGGCGCATTTTTAAAAGACACTAGTAAGGAACAGGGGTGTCCCCATATTTTATTTCAGTCATTTAGTAATTCTCTCCAAACAATCATTGGCCATAAGTATTTTTTTTACAGTGTGTGGAGAGACACACACTGTAAAAAAAAAGAAAAAAAAAAAAGAAAAAACTTTATTTTGGTGAGTAAAGCACTTCCATTTATTCACAGTAAGCTTTAATTCCCAAATTTCTCCAGCATTAAGGCCGGAGCATTAGCATTAGCAGCTAACGGAGAGTGGTTAGCGGCTAATGATGTCGGACAGAGCTACACTAAGGAACCCTGAGTGTTCTGGTAAAGTCAGGATGATATTAGCTTGTGGTTTATCACATGTAGCTTGTTTTTAACATGGTAAACATGCAGGCTACAGTCCAATATGCTCACTAGCACTTAGTGTGGTTAGTGGCTAATGCTAATACTAATACGACTAAAGCTTCTGTAAAACGCTACACTTCAGCGGAGGGGCTTTACTGTCCTTTATACAACAGTTAGTTCCAACCTCACAATCTGATTGGTTGAGAAGTGTTTTAGCCGTGCTGATATATGTGATAACATCACGGCCTACGCCAGTAACGGCATATACACACAGGCAACCCGCAGACTCGTCTTTTGTGGAAAAAAGGGAAAGAAAATCGCTCGGTTACTGCCGTCTGACAGCCAGAATGGTCACTTAACCATCAGAAACGAGTTACTGTGCTTTCCTCCGAGCACACTGAGATGCTACTCGGCAATGCTGCATCATCAGCAGTTTGAAAAGAGGCAGTGGCTCACATGTGACTTCACATGTGTCGGAGGAGGCATGTGCCAGTCTTCACCCTCCTGGTGTTGGGGCATAGGTGGAGTCCTAATGAGAGGGTTGGGTAATTGGCTGTATAAATTGCGAAGAAAATAATTTAAAAAATAGACTGTTGATGGGATGCAAGACTCTTGTTCAGGGTCTACCATAGGGTCCTTAGTATTGGTCTTAAAAAATGACCACACATCCTAGACGCCAGTGTGAATATCTCTGCTCAGTGTCATCTAGTTCATCCCATTCTAGCAAAGAATTGGAAAGAATAATGGAGCAGAAGAACCCACTGTTTTATGAAACCGGAGCTTTTGGATCCCGTCACTTATCTGGGTTCTTGAGAAAGTAGACCCATTTGAGACCTGCAGAGGTGATAGACCTTAAATTCGGAGAATCTAAAACAAAGGAGATTGCATTCGCACCCCTTCAGTTTTACTGCTCCTTTCTCCATCGGGTCATTTTTACAGTGAGAAAATGGAGACGCTTATCTCTCAGAGTGTCGCCGAGTCCACGAGTCTATAACAGAATAAGAGGAATCTCTCGAGTCTTTAGAGCGGCAGTGCAGCCTGGGAATAAGCCTCCACTCGCTCGCTGCATTATGAAGCATGGGCACGGGCACCGAGCTCTACGGCTCCAGAATGCCAGAGTGCGGGATCCGGTGACACAGCCTGAAGTAGCTCTCCCTTTGCTCTTCTCTACCTTCTATTGATCTTCCACGTGCTGACATAAAAATAAACACGGCCTACAGCTGCGTACACGGCGTGCCCTTTAGGGGCAGCGTGCGGATCGGGCGAAAGCACACGGGAGACGTGGGGGGAAAAAAGCAGACGAGAAATATCACAGTATGCAAAGCAGCTCTTCTGGAAATTACAAGCAAATACTGCCAGGAGTGATGGGGTTTCCTGTGCAACCCCACGAGACCCTGGTGAGAAATTGCTCGTCCCAGTCATTTCTCAGCAAACGAAAAGAGATGTTCATTTATTTGAATTACCGTCAGCCGGCTAGACTCAAAGGGAGAGGTGCAGAGAGCTGGCCGCAAAACCGCCTGAGGGAAAAACTCGCCCTGGCCCATGTAGAGAGACCCTCGCGACCTCTTATGCTTGAGGAGAGAGAGAAAGAGACAGAACAAATGAAAAAGAAAGAGAGAGAGAAAGAGAGAGAGAGCTCTGACCTACATAAGGACAGACCCACTTTTTTTTAACGCTTAGACAGACCCCCTTTTTGGATGATAAATTATTCATTCCCATAACAGAAACCTGACATTATGAACGATTGGGTGGGCTAATGAGAACCACAGTCTCAATCATTCCCGAAAAAAAATTGTATTAGAGGATGTTTTGGATGAACTTTCTTATGCCGATGAGCCACAGTATGAGCCATTTATTCTGATAGCAGAACATATTGCACAGTCCACCCATTCACTTATCCATTCAACCATCGATCTACAGTATCTATCTATCAATCCATCCATCCTTATATTCATTCAGCCATCCACCCATCCATCTGCATTTTTACCACCTGCCACATATGTCAGTAAAAGCTAGACTGGCAAGAGATAAAATGGGGAAAAAAAAATCAAAAACCCTCAAATCCAGAGATGTGACCTCAGAGACCTCAACAGCTGAAGAAAGGAAGATAGAGGACGAGAAAAGAAATGGTTTTTGAAGGCTAAAACATCACCACCAGAGAGTTTAGAGAGCCTGGCATGGTCCGGGTCAACTGCTCGGTGATACGTATTTCGAAACAAATAACTCTTGGAGCTTCAGTTCCCGGTTCCCTTCCTGAATGTGTAGTTGGTGTAAGTGACTGTAGAAAAGCATGAGACGAGCAACGACTCTCAAAAGACTCAAAAGGCCACCAGAGGTATTGCACTTGTTCTATGTAGCTCCGCCCATCCCATTATGTTTCAATGACAAAAACAAAAAAATAACACATTTTTATCTCATTTTCCTCACAAAAGTGTTTTTCTATATCCTGTGTTGATGTTTCCATAGATTCTTTCAATAGTTCCCCCAGAATAAAAAAAAAAGTTTTTTAAAAACCTTATTCTGCGATTGTCACATCTGCCACTCCTGCACCGATCTCTGAGAACGATCTAATACCCATGGACTCCATTACCCAAAATGCACCCGGTCACATGTATACATATCATCACATGACTAGAATTGTTCCACATCACCTGACTTTTTTTTTCACCTGTTCCAAGCCCTATATAAACTGTATATAAACCTCATTCCCACTGCATCCCTGCCGAGTATTGTTCTGGTTCCGTCCAACATATTCAAAGCATTTCAGTTGTTCTAGATTGTTTATTACCTGCTTTCTTCTTTTACTATTAACAATTGTTTGCCTTGTTCTTGTCACTGTTTTGCCACGTACCAACCCTGGACTGATTTACCTTCCACTGATATGATCCTGTTTGTTGTATTTTTTAATCATTGTTTATTATCAAGATTATTCTACTTTGGAGAAAAAAAGGCTCTTGCTCTAATCCATCTAGTCCAATCACTGTGTATACTGATCAAAAGTTTGGTGTTTATTGAATTTATATTGTTTTAGGTTTTGGTGCTGCACTCCTACGATTGGCTGCCCTCTTTGTTGGAGTTTCTGGTGGAACTCTTTTTGGGAAGGGAGGTGTGACGATGATGAGGATGAGGTTGAGGATGAGGATGGAGTGGTTTGTCCCAGAGATTAAACCAAGAGAGGTTAGTGTGGTGTTTGTCTTAATTGGTGGCACTTGAAAACAATTAGCAAGAGTACTTCAGTTCTCTGGAGTTGAGCTCTCTCTTTTTTAGTTTTCCTCTTAACCACCATGCCTCACATTTGTTTGCTCTTGTCTTTCTTCTAAGAATCCTGGATTTCCTATGTTAAACAGCTGACCAGTTTTTCCTTTTTAATATATTTTTGCTCAAGACATTTAAATATTTTTAATATTCATGCCCTAAACAACCTTGGACTGATTCACTTTCCCCTAATATGATTCTGTTTGTTGTATTTTTTGACCATCATTGCCAACTTTGCCTGTTTTGACCATCCTATTTGATTTTCCTTTTTTTAATAAAACCATATAATTACAAGATACAAGCTTATCCAATGCAATTTTATAAAATTAGATTTGGTAGGAATTTAGATTTTTTTAGTGATGCCATACAACTTTTCAGTGAATGATTCAGTAGATGGTTCCTATATGAGAAGCATAGGTTTTCCCAAGAACTATAAATCCAAACAAAATAATAATTCAGAGAATATTGGTATTTAACCCTTAGAACCCTATGGATGGATTTTCTCAGCTTAATTACTCAGTAATCCCTTCACGCATTAACATAATCCATACATGCTTATAAAGGGCGGAACTTACTCTTTCCAAAAATAATGATCTCATCCCAGTGCGGTAAAGCATCTACAAAAAAAAAATTGAGAAAACACCTAAAAAAGTGAGATCTCCTTCCCCAACCAATATTATTTACCTTTAGTGTTTCAAACATATTTATATGATGTTTCAAACCAAATAATGTCAGTAAATGACTCAAAAGTGTTCACAGAAAAAGTGTGAAACTACCTGCTTTACTCAAACTTTATTTAGACTAAAAGTTTATATTTTTAAATATATAATTTTCTTTGTGTGTATTTTGTTTCAAAATACTGAAAGGCATAGGCTGCTCTGAGTGTCAGGTTTTTAGTATCTACATGTATCCTAGATGTGTGATTATTGATTATCAAGAAAAATAAATCTGCCTGATGCTGTTTCTCCATGTATTTGGTCAAAGTAATAATTAATAAACCATGTAATGAACTATCATCAATATTCTTTTGATTTAAACTCATAAACACTCTAGTCTAACCATTTTTTTTAATATCTTAGGTGTGAATATATTTAAAGTGTATACATTCAAAAATAAGTAAAAAAAAAAAAAATAAACAGGTGCTTGGTAAAATTTTGACCAGAACATGACCAGTTCCAGGAAAATATAACAATTCTGCTTCCTTTTACAGTTTAAATTATTCGATTTTTGAGCAGTCGTATGTCTTCTGGAGTAAAAGAGATCAGGGCATGTGTCTGTCTGATATAATTACTGTGTTATAAGACCTGAAAGAGGAACTGACAAAAACGAAGAAAAAAAAAACACCAGAACAGCCTAGGGTTCAAAGGGTTAATAAACCCACATCATTACAAGATCCAAGCTTGTCCAATGCCATTTTATAAAATTAGATTTTGTAGGAATTTAGATTTTTTTTGAGTGATGCCATACAACTTTTCAGTGAATAATTCAGTAGATGGTTCCTATATGAGAAGCATGGGTTTTCCCAAGAACTATTAATCCAAACAAAATAATCATTTTGAAGATATTGGTATTTAATGATACAAAACCATTTATAAAAGATCTGCTAACCAGTGAAAGAAGCCATGGACTGATCTCCATCATTGAAATTACTGGAGTTGAACATCAACAGCATCAGCAGCATCATCAAGCTCTGAGAGAGTCCTCTAAGAGCTACTCGGTGGATGTCACATATATGGGAAAGACAAGAGTGGTGTCATCCATGATGAACACAATTATGCCTCT
Source organism: Astyanax mexicanus (assembly GCF_023375975.1). Lineage (NCBI taxonomy): Eukaryota > Metazoa > Chordata > Actinopteri > Characiformes > Acestrorhamphidae > Astyanax > Astyanax mexicanus. The sequence continues at coordinate 11,407,052 of NC_064421.1, forward strand.
CGAGTATAAGCCACTGCATTAGAAGATGCTGAACAGCCACTAACATGAGATAAATTAAACAAGGCTGTGAATTGCTAATCTTACTGACCAAATTGAATTGTGTGGAATATTCCCATCAAGCAGTGGCTTGGTGTCTCCTCGTGATTCATAGTCATAGAGAGTAATCATCTGCTCTCCTACTTGAAGAACATTGGTCTTTTTTTTGACTAGCAAATTTGGTTGGAACAAAAAAAAAAAACAATAGGCCCTATTGTAGACCCTGAGCAAGGCACATTACGATGCTCTTTGCTATCTTACACCCCATGTACTTGTGCCCACACTGTTAAAATAGCGTCAGAGCGTGGGGGTCTGCAAGTGAGGAGTGCTCAAGTAAACTTTTAGCGTATTGCTATTTTGGCAGCAGAAAACACAAACAGGTGCGCCACTGACTGAAATAAACCTAGACAACAGTCAATCGTCCGAGTCCATTCCTATAGTTGTAACTCAACAATAAACAGAATAAAGAATAACTGTTCCCATAAATGAGCTGCTGGTGTATCTTCACAGCTTGAACGCGCAGGTCAGTATCCTCTGCTGAGATGCACAAAAGCACTGCACTGTTAAGATACCAACGTGCCAAAGGCAGAGCTCACCTGGCTCTCCTAAAGGTAATAGCAAGCGTCAGACCCATGATTAATAGAATTAAGAGAATTAGTACGTCTTTGCATGTTTGGAGCTGTGCAAGGCATATTTTTTGTGCCCTTAAGATACCAAAGACACACAGACAAGCCATAAATAAAGCTGCATAATCTGCAATTGACTGGTGCGTTATAGATTACTTAAATAGGTCCCAAGTACTTGGAGCCATTCTACCCAATCAAATGCCAGCCATTCTTACTTGGAACACACCAAAAATATTTATATTATTTAAAACAGACTTTTTATATATGTATATACTTGAAACTGAACGAAATGAAACATTTGGCTGAATACTAAACAAAGATTTACATTAATTTTGCTATATTTTTTTTCCACCACTGCATCAATTACATAGCCTAAATGTATTTTTGACTTGTTTTTTTAGAGTAATGCAATTTTAATATATTTATTCAACACTGAACATTTGTAACAAACCAACAAAACTAACATAATATTGCGTGATATATATGTTTTTTTGTTTGTTTGTTTGTTTTTTTAACCACAGTTTAATAGTTTTGGTTGCCTAATATTCAGTGCATCCTTTTTTGTTACTATGAATCAAACCAGCCAATACCAAGCCTAGACAATACAGGATATCAGGGGTTAGCAATGAAGTTTGGCCATGGGCGAGATATTTTTCAAGCTATTACGTGGCTTTGTATGTGTTTTGAAAAAATGAAGTGTAATGGGATGGAGTGCTACAGACTAGTAGCTCTCCAGCCCAGAGGGTTGTTGAACCCAATTGTACAGAACAGTTGAATTCATAGCAGGTAAACCCAAGAAGAAAGGAAAAAATTAATTAATTAATAAACACACCGCTCCTCATGCGGTGCCTCTCTCTCAGGGTCACATTCCATTACTCTACCGCTGGCATGGCTAATGAATTGGGACACGGCCAGGGGAAAAAAACGCCCTTATAAGGAGATAGGGAGCCCAAAAACGGGGAAAAAATGAGAACGGGCCGAAACTAAAGTCACAGAGAGACAGGGAAGGAATGTAAACCAAAGCTCACCATTATATATATATATATATATATATATATATATATATATATATACATATATATATATATATATATATATGGTAACTTTTCCTTTGCAACTTCTGGACTTGTTTTTGTAGCTTGTGGTTTGTGTGACTCCCACTAGAACCAGTATAATCCCGTCATGGTTTTGCATACATATTGTGTCATATTTCTTTCTGTCTCTCGCCCCTCTTTCATCTTCTCTGAGACAGCGTTTGCATCAGTGTCATCCCTGTTCTTATTGCTTATTGTCTCTTCCCGCCATTGCCCATTCAATATCCCTGTCATTACCACCAGATCACACACACCATATACTGTATATTGCTATACTTGGATTCTCACCTCCTCCTCCCTCTCCCTCCCTCTTCTATCTCTCTGTCTCTCTCTCTCTCTCTCTCTCTCTCTTGCTCTTTCTGTCTCTCTCTTTTCTCTCAGAGGAGCATCTCTAGGCAGCTTGCGATGGCCCTCGCTGTCACTGTGCCTCCTTTTGAAGGGGCTTAAAAAACAGCCTGCGCTGATATTTCCCAGATTTCTTTCTTCTCACGTCAAGAGCAGCACTCGGCACCGGTGCCTCATCCCATAATATTTCAAAGTTTGAAGCAGTGCATTCGTAAGATGCAGAGGAAAGCAGCTTTTCGCAAACAACACACATCAAATACATACATACACTCTACAATTATAGTTCAAACACACAAAAAACAAAGACACAGGACCCTATTTTAGCGTTCTATAGCGCACAGGTCAATTGTATATTGTGTAGCTGGATTAACCCTTTCAGACCCTGCATCCATTACAATATACAAGGGTTGGACAATGAAACGGAAACACCTGTCATTTTAGTGTGGGAGGTTTCATGGCTAAAATGGAGCAGCCTGGTGTCCAATCTTCATTAATTGCACATTGCACCAGTAAGAGCAGTAAGAGTGTGAAGGTTCAATTAGCAGGGTAAGAGCACAGTTTTGCTCAAAATATTTTAATGCACACAACATTATGGGTGACATACCAGAGTTCAAAAGAGGACAAATTGTTGGTGCACGTCTTGCTGGCGCATCTGTGACCAAGACAGCAAGTCTTTGTGATCAAGTATCAAGAGCCACGGTATCCAGGGTAATGTCAGCATGTCACCACCAAGAAGAACAAACCACATCCAACAGGATTAACTGTGGACGCTGTAAGAGGAAACTGTCTGTAAGGGATGTTCGGGTGCTAACCCGGATTGTATCCAAAAACCATAAAAAACACGGCTGCCCAAATCACGTCAGAATTCAATGTGCACCTCAACTCTCCTGTTTCCACCAGAACTGTCCGTCCAGACAATAAATTATTGTGGTCTAAAACCAGGCATTTCAGTTTCATTGTCCAACCCTTGTATATTTATAACTATCTATAAAAAGATACATTGACTTGCAATGAGAGTAAAACCATTTTAGTGGGTACATAAACTCATTTAAAAAGCTTATTAAGCATTGTTTCAAAATCTGATTGATCTAAAAACACATTTCATTGTTGAAGGTCGGTCATGTGCCAGCTGAATATATTGTTCAAGCCTAGATATATTGCAAATAAAATGGGGTTTGCTAAAATGAGTGGAATCGTCCACTGTTTCTTCTATTCGTCAATGACCTGACCAACACTCTTATTCTCATATAAAAAAAATACATTCCTGATAGTGTTCCTAGGGTTGTGGACTGTGTACAGATCATGAAATCCTCTTTTTTCTTTTCCTATGATTGATTCCTTTGAGATCCGTGCAGTGTAAAAACTCGTGACAACATAAAGCAAGGGTAAGAGTGATGAAAATAATATCTGATGAACTTTAGAAACTCTGTTTTAAGGTCTAGCAGCGAGGCAGAGGATTAAAAAAAAAAAAAACTGCCTCCAATCGATAACTACAAGGTTGAAGCTTCCCTTCATGGCGCGGCAATGGAATACGATTTGAGCGAATTGGAATTGGAGTTATGATATCAAGTCCCTCCTCTTTATTCTGTCATTAAACCTCTGGACAAGCTGGACATGTCACCAAGTTGGGATAATGTGACACGAATGCTTGCATCTTCTACACATTCGCTTTCATTTATCTAGCTTTATTTCAGTCTGATGTTTCGCTCACTAACAAGCTCTTTACGGAAAGGAAAAGAAAAAAAAGCAACCAAGGACACTTCTATCTCTCTCTCTGCCTCTCAGACTACAGACAGTTTTCTTCAAAGTTACTTAAATTCGATTGATTTGTCAACCAACGTCTCTGTCTAGATTGAGCCGTCTGCTGAGCTGAATGACCTCATTAAAGGATTCATCATCCTCCATTTAATATCTTTTTAAATAGAGTTTAAATTAACATTGAAACGCTTACTATTTTGTATCATGAGCTTTTGAGGAGCTGTTTGTACACATTTTGAAAAGGTCCAAACATTTCAGACCCAACTGATCTCGCAGTCTTATGCAACCTTGACCAAATATTGCATTTACTCAAGTATTTTTTTGCGAAGTAGTAAACAATCTCTGTATCTTAAATGTATTGTCATTGGAAAGCAGTTGCATGTAAACTGATCATGAAGTGTCACCCACACTTTCTAACTTACATATTATATAGATGCATTACACACTTTTTGATCTATTCTAAGCGTTTATTTATTTTATTGTTGATGATTATGGCTTACAGCCAATGAAAACCCCAAAAACTCTCTCAGAAAATTATAATATCATATTAAACTATATAAAAGTCCTGCTGGAAAATGAAATCCGCATCTCTATAAAAGTTGTCAGCAGAGGGAAGCATGAAGTGCTGTAAGTAAGGTTTTGTGGGAAAACAAAACTGCACTGACATTTTTAGACTTGATAATAAAACACAGTGGACCAACATCAGCAGATGACAGACATGACTCTCCAAACCATCACTGATCATCAGTCAATTTTACATTTCATCCAGAAATCAGAGTCTGAAGAAAAAGTGGAGAAGAACACAGTCCAAGCTGCTTGAGGTCTAGTGTGAAGTTTCTGCAATCAGTGATGGTTTGGAGAGTCATGTCATCTGCTGGTGTTGATCCACTGTGTTTTATATCAAGTCTAAAGTCAGTGCAGTGTTTTTTTTTTTTCCAGGAAAAATCTTACAGCACAATATTCTAATATTCTAATTCAAAGTCAGGTGAGTTGGAGAAATGTGCTGTGAGCCGATTAGGTAATCAAAGTAGTCGAACTCATTGTTGGCCATAATCACCAAAAACATATTTGTTTGGTATGTTTAAAGAACAAAAGGAATTGCATTTCATTAAAGGAACACTGTGTTAACTGTGAAGCATGGGGGTGGAAGTGCCATGCTTTGGGCATGTTTTGCTGCCAGTGCCTTTGGCAATGTGGGGTGGAATAAAAATAAATAAAAACATAAATTATAAACTGTATGGAAATTTCAAACCATTTTTAACACAGTCATCTCAAATATTATTCCTCGATATAAAGTCTAGAATACTGTAATAAAAACATGTAGTCGTGGATTCTATGGTTAAGCAGTTTGATCAGGCCACACTGAGGATTTGTTGTTTTTAGTATTTTTGTTGTTAAATAACCTTGATAAAAATGTGTTTTTATGTTAAATTAATTAATAACAGAGTCTGTTTGCTACTTCTCAAAAAAAAAAAAAAAAAAACATTCAGCCAAGGCACTCAAGACCACTTCCTGAGATTTTAAATGTGCTTTTCCACTCTTCTGAGTCATAATAAATGGCTTTTTTTAATTACTAATTGATTGGCTTTTTGTTTTTCATTAACTTTGTCAAATCTTGCTGCTTGGACAGCATCATAAAGCAAGCCTCCTCCGCTCACTATGGATTTTCACACACAGTGCCCCCAGTGTGGAGGTGCGAGTCAGCTCACTCACAAAGCAAACGTAATTGGTGCGTTGCCGTATTTCATCCCCTTTTGTTCATTAGAGGTACTGTCATTCAGTCAGCAGCTAGACGGAATTCGTCAATTAGGTTTTACAGAAACGCAATCAGAGTTACACGCACCTCATGAGATTACACTGACTTCTGTTAATATCCACAGAGCCAGCTGGTAAAACCTCACGTCACACAGCATCTGCAGTCCATTAAAAAGCAATGTGTTGCTAGATCAATGCAAACTGGCACCTGAGTCAATATCAATATAACGTTGCTTTTGTGTCAGAAAGCATAGCTCCTTAAATTTCATAAAAACAATGCATTAATAATACTTTTACTGGAAATAAACCTGTTGTAAATATATAAATATATAAATATAAATGAATGTTAACTTTCACTAAATTTTACTACATTTTATTCAGTTTTCTTTGATTTCAGGGTTTAATGTTACTCATATTAAGCTTAAGCTGGTAAAATATCACACTAATTGAATATTAATTGGTTATATCTTGATATATACAGTCATATGAAAATGTTTGGGCACCCCTATTAATCTTAATCATTTTTAGTTCTAAATATTTGGGTGTTTGCAACAGCCATTTCAGTTTGATATATCTAATAACTGATGGACACAGTAATATTTCAGGATTGAAATGAGGTTTATTGTACTAACAGAAAATGTGCAATATGCATTAAACCAAAATTTGACCGGTGCAAAAGTATGGGCACCCTTATCATTTTATTGATTTGGCTTTTTACTGACTTACTGAAGCACAAAATTGGTTTGGTAACCTCATTGAGCTTTGAACTTCATAGCCAGGTGTATCCAATCGTGAGAAAAGGTATTTAAGGTGGCCAATCAATTCAAATCAATAAAATAATAAGGGTGCCCATACTTTTGCACTGGTCAAATTTTGGTTTAATGCATATTGCCATCAGTTATTAGATAATAATAGATAATATTTAAAACAGAATGAGATCACTGTTATTCATTCATAATGTCTGCAGCTCTGGGGCAACTAATGTTGTCATAAAGTACAAAATTTTCACTATAATTTTATACTATAATTTTACTATAATTGTAAAAAGTAAAAGAAAAAGTGAAAAAAAATGCTTGGACACACCTTTTTATTCAGTGTTCTTATTTATTTATGTATTTATTTACTTATTCTACAATGTAAATTAACCTTTTCAGACCTGAATTATGTCCCAGAGATGGAAAAATATAAGAATGCCGATATATAAAATTTAATTAATTTTTAAAGTTTATATCCCTAGACATGATAAAAAAAAAGTTTTCTAAATTACAAAGAATTAGTAAAAATGAGCTTGTATTTTTGTCTCATTTGTATTGCTGTAGTGCTGACATGCCCTAATGTCTGAGTTGCAGATTTGTTGTGTCCAGTGCAGTGGGCGGGGCTAAGCTACAGTTTCACTGGCAGGTCTATGATATTTTCTGCTGGACAACAGGTTTTAATTAGTGTTTTGTGCAACAAAAAAATAAAACCATATGATGTCCATTGTAACTGACACCGGGTCTGAAAGGGTTAATAGTGAAGTCATACAGACTATAAATAATACATAAGGAATCATATAGTAACTTAAACGTGTTAAACTAACCAAAATACTGGAAACTCTTGCTCTTCCTTTTTCTGTGGCAGTCCTGATGAGAGCCAGTTTCATCATAACTTTTTGTTGGTCTTTTTGACCGCACTTGAAGATAATTTTTAAAGTTCTTGAAATTTTGAATTTGTCTGACCTTCATTTCTTAAATTATTTTTTCTTTACTTAGTTGTAAATATTTGTTTTATTTCTTTACTTGATTTTAATAGTATTCATTATATAGTTCAATGCACTGTATATCAACTCTACCTTTTTACAACTTTACAACTGTTGCTCTTAAACACATTATAAGAAGTGTCACGTTTTTGCCCTGTCCCTCATCAGCCGTCATGTTTTTTCCCTTCCTTTGTTTTTCATTGTTCAGAGCACATGGCTCTCCCCTTGTCTCCGTTCCTGTCTTTAGTGCTCCCACCTGTATCCATTTGTAGCTCCTCCCCCTCTTCAGTGACAACAGGTGTTTCCCATTGTGTGTGAGTGTATTTATAGCCCCTTTGTCTTCAGTATGGTGTGAGTTCTTGTGCGTGCTACACGTCTGTTAGGTTGTGTGTTTCTTTTGTTTTTTTTTTTTATTTATGTATTTATTTTTTGCAATAAATCCGCATTACCTGCATTTACGTCCGCCCCCTGGTTCTCCTTGCTATGCACTCCTGACAAGAAGAAATTCACTCAGTAATTAACTCTTGATGAGTTCAGCACAGCTGTTAGCTGAAAGTCTAAAGTCCAGGTGACTCAACCTCATAAAACTGACAATTCTGACAATTCTGCCAAGATGTGCTACTTTGAATATTGTAAAATATAAATAATATTCTGGTTTGTTTAACACTTTTTTGTTTGTTAGATGATTCCAAGTGTTTTTTTTTTTTTTTACAATGCAAAGGAACCAATTAACCACTTAATTTAAGGTGTCCAAACTTATGACTGGTGCTGGAAATAAGTTATGAGAGTCAAAAGCCACAGTCCTCTGATAACGATCCACCTGCTGGTCTTTAGTTTTTCCTTTTCTAAGAAATACGTCAAAAGCATTCATGGTGAACAAGCAGAAAGCATCAACTTTTGACCCAAATTCGCTCAGCTCCTCCCCAGCTACCATGGGGACGTGCGAGGCCGTGCAAAGAGCGAGAGAGAGAGAGAGAGAGAGAAAGAGCGAGAAAAAGAGAGAGAGAGAACCTGGCGGTGTAATTACTGCCTCAGCCGAATCCTTTAGTGCGCTGCTCCCTTCCCACCCATCATCAAAGCCCTTGACTCAATTAGACAGCATAAGCGGATCTCCTAAAGAGGGAAATATGTCCGTGCGCCACCTTTGAAGTGCAAAATCAAGCAAAGCAGGTAGCTCTCGCCAGCCGGATTTGTCGGGCTTAGCAACAAGCGTGCAATAGGGAGCACCTGCTGGCTCAATGCAAAGCAGGACTTGAATGCACCACAAATTGACTATTGACACCAAACAGGTATGAAAGGACAACTCAGCATGGATGCCGCAGTGGCGCTGCATCTGTGTGTGTGTGTGTGTGTATATGTTTACTTATACTGAATGCATACATACTTTCTCTATTAAGGATTTTAGGGTAACGCTTTCTATGAATGTCATCTCTATAAGACTCTATAAACACATTTAAAACACATTATAATGCATTCGTAAGGCATTATTAACATGGCTATAAATATTTATAAAACTCTATAATTCATCCTAGCCATGCTTATTATGCATCATGAACTGTGATTATAATGCATTAATAGCTGTGTTTATAACATGTTATACGTCAATACCAAGAAACTCATGTATCATGACTATAACAGTTTTCAACTTATAAACACACCCTCAGTAATCCTATAAATATATATTTTTAACCACTCATGAGTTATACTTGTCTTGAATATAATATTAGTTGTAGTCAATTATAATGTATTATAACAGGTCTTTGTGCGCTCTAAAGTAAAGTGACAGACTTTCATTGTGGGACTAGATTTTTAACGATAGATATACTATTTTAACATAACATATCATAAGCATAGCTTATAATGTATTATGATCACAAGTCATAATGCTTAATAAACATGGCTATAGTGGGTTATGCATTTTTTAAAAATATTTATAGCCCTGTTTATAATGCCTTATGAATGCATTATGATATATTATGAATGTAGTTATAAAGTCTAATAAAGATGACATTCATAGAAAGTGTTACCGATTTTAGTTATTTGCTATTCTGTCGAATACCTCTAGAAATAGGCAAGGTTTATAGTATACCTATGGATGCACTAAATAAGCAGAGAGCAGGTAGAAAAAAAACAACCCAAGCCATGACATCCTATGAACCCTGTATTCATAATGCCTTATGGATGATTTACAATGCATTATATGACATACATAATACCTTATACCTTATAATGACTGTAATAAGCCTGTACAATAACTCATAAGTACTTACAGCGACATTCATGAAACATTATAACAACAAGTGTAAGGGTTTATAAAGAAAGGGCTTATAATGACTTATAATGTCTGTTCATAAGAACATTGTACAATGTAGTGTTGTGATACATTATTACACAGATTTGGTATACATTGGTATAATGCACTATAATATGCAGCTATGATTCTTCAAATTTCAAAAAGCTTTTTATAAAATTGTGAAACACATTATGAAGCCTTATATACAGTCATTACTGACTTTAAGTGAAGTGTGTTTTCCAAAAGCAGTGTGTAAGACTGGTGGAGGAGAACATGCCAAGATGCATGAAAACTGTGATTAAAAACCAGGATTATTCCACCAAATATTGCTACAGCTCTGAAAAAAAATCAAGCGACCACTTCAGTTTCTGAATCAGTTTCTCTGATTTTGCTATTTATAGGTATAAATAGTTTGAGTAAAATAAACAATGTCGTTTTATTCTATAAACTACAGACAACATTTCTCCCAAATTCCAAATAAAAATATTGTCATCTAGAGCATTTATTTGCAGAAAATGAGAAATGGCTGAAAGAAAAAAAAAAAAACAAGTTCATATTCATAAAGTTTTAAGAGTTCAGAAATCAATATTTGGTGGAATAACCCTGGTTTGTAATCACAGTTTTTCATGCATCTTGGCATGTTCTCCTCCACCAGTCTTACACACTGCTTTTGGATAACTTTATGCCACTCTTCGTGCAAAAATTCAAGCAGTTCAGCTCGATTTGATGGCTTGTGATCATCCATCTTCCTCTTGTCTTGATTATATTCCAGAGGCTTTCAATTTGGTAAAATAAAAAAAAACCTCATACTTTTTAAATAGTCTCTAAATTTCTTCCAGAGCTGTATACATATTTCAATTAAATCTTGTTTTTGTGGACCCAATATCATGTCTCGATAATTCAATTATTCATATCAAACAATGACTAGCCGTTCTAGGGGATAACATTGTTTGGGAGCTATAATTGTATCAGTAATGTGAGATATGATGCATTTTGGTGATTGGTTACTATACATAAACTGTAATAAATAATATTTTTTCCAATAGTGACAAAAAAAAAAATGTGTGTTCTCTTCCAATGGATAAAAAAAGAGAATAGCATTTTTATACATTTTGCAAGTTGTTTTTTCTTTCATAATAGCTACTGTAGCTGCTATGTTGGAATAATGCTCCCTTCTGTCTTCAAAATCACACATAATAAATGTCAGCAGGTCTTTGGGCCAGATGGTGTAGAGCTGTTGTAGGGCACTCTAAAAAAAAAAAAAATAAATAAAGGATAAATGCTAGTTAGTAATGAACAGTACAACAACAAAAAAGAAAACATGCAGTGCTTAGTGTTACCCATGCATATAAATGTAATAATAATAATAATAATAATAATAATAATAATAATAATAATAATAATAATAATAATAATAATAATAATAATAATAATAATAATAATAATAATAAAGACAAATGGCATTGGCATGGCAGATGCCCAATCGTATTTCATATTGTATTCAGGCTAGAGGTGGCACAGGATGCCGGTACTAGATACTTTTAACAGGTTTTCCCCAATAAACTTTTTATTAAGCAATCACTTTCATATATCATAACATTCGCACATATAACATTTTATTTCACTTTAATAACTCCAATAATGCAAATGGTTCAGTTAAAATTCAAAAGTCTCTACACTCTCTATATTTTCAGTCATTTTATTTTTGAGTATAGACATGCAGTCAAACCAGTCAAAAGTTTGGACACACCTATTCATTTATTGAAGTCATCCAGACTATGTAGGAACACATAGAAAAATACTCTGTGGAGCATTTAGGTGGCATTTAGGCTCTTATCTGGGGTGCTTTTAACTTGGTGGTTTCTGAGACTGGTAACTATGATGATCTTACTCTGTGCAACTGAGGGAACTATTGCTCTTCCTTTCATTCCTGGGGCAGTCCTGATGAGTGCCAGTTTCATCATAATGTTTTTTAAGGTCTTTGCGTCTGCACTTGAGGATAATTCTTGAATTCTTATTTATTTATTTTTGTTTATTAATTTACCTTCATTTCTTTTTTTTTCTTTACTTAATTGAGTAGTTCTTGCCATAATATGGATTATGTCATAATACTACCAACTCTACCTCTTCACAGCTTTACTTTAACTGATGCTCTCAAACACATTAAGAGAAGCAAGAAATTAAAGTCATTAATTAACTCTTGACGAGTTCAGCACAGCTGTTAACTGAGAGCTGGAATTCCAGGTGACTCTACCTCATAAATCTGACTGAGAAATTCTGTGCAAGATGTGCAAAGCTGTCTGTATCTAATCTAATCTGGTTTGTTTAACACTTTTAATAGTGTGGATGACTTAATTAAGTATTAATCTACAATTCAACACATTATGAATTAAAATAATGAAAAATTGATCTTAACCATCACATCTAACATTGCAGTTCATGATTTGCTTGCAATAAAAAATAAAATAAGTACAAAAGCTAAACAACACTGAACACACATGCTGGATAATCACACAATTTCTATTACAGAAAGCGACGACTGATCTTTGGAGCCTGATCTTTTATAATGTCATGTTTTTTGTGCCTTATGTACCTGTCAGAACACCTGTGGATATCGCACACAACGCTTCATTTTACTCCTTCGTCTCTTTCCTTTCAGCAATAAGCCGCACAAAATAAGCTAACGCACAGAAACACACACTCTGCGGGGCTCCTGGGGGGATTGATGTTCCTCGCAGTCGAGGCAAACTTCTGTCCCATAAGAGCGGCTTCACTGCGAGTGAGCGAGAGGAACGTGAGGCCTGTGTTCCCGCAGCCGTTTCTCTCTCTCTCTGTGATCTGCATGTCATTTCTGCACTGCTGCCACTGTCTCTGCACGGAACAAAAGACGCCGGCTCTCCTGAGAGGCCCACTATTCACAACCGCAGGGGTGTTGCTCTTTGTGCTCACTTGTTGAAAACCTCGTCGCATGTAATTGAAGCCATCTCTTAAAGGCTGAGCGAGAACGAGAACGAAAAAAAAAAAAAAAAACCTGAAGATGAGGTGAAAGAACAGCCTTGTCAGCCTATTTACCTGTTAGCCGTTTCCCTGCAGCAGCTGAACTGAGTCACCTCTCTAATTTATATACAAAAAAAAAACCTTTCAATTCAACCTTTTACGCATCGACGATAAAAGAACCAGGCGGATGTCAGAGAGGTGACGCTTCATTAAAGGGTCAAATTAGACATGTGAGCAAGTTTACATGTGTATTATTTTAACCCTTTCAGACCTGAATTATGTGCCAGTGTTGTAAAAATATAAAAATATTAATAATGATAAGAACGCAGGCTCGAACCCCAGCTCAGGCAGCTTTGCTATCAAGCTGCCGGCGCTCAGAGGGAGCAAAATTGGCGTCTGTGAGCTGATGTATCAGAACAGAGTCGCTGTGCTTTCCTACAAGCGCGCTGTGATGCTACTCGGCAATGTTGCATCAGCAGCAGCTCGAAAAGAGGCGGTGGCTGACTTCACATGTATCGGAGGAAACATGTGCTAGTCTTCACACTCCTGGTGTGTTGGGGCATTACTGGGGGAGTCCTAGTGAGTGGGTTGGGTAATTGGCCGTGTAAATTGGGAATGCAAACAAACAAAGATTCTATTATTATCATTTAAAATGTATTAACATTATATCCAATTAACTAAAACAAGCAGCTGTATTTTTATGTCTATTAACATGTTTAATCCACCCTTAAAGACTAAAAAAATAAATAAATGAATAATGAGAAAAGTGTTCTAAATCACATGCTACTAGAACTAAAATGAGGTCTTTTAATTTTTGGCTTTAAGTGCTGAGTTTTTTTTTTTGTTTAGTTTTTTCCAGTGCAGTGGGCGTGGCTAAGTTATTGTTTCATTGGCTGAAAATCTCTTCTTTGGCTCGTTAATAGTCTGTTCTGATTAAAAACAAGTCTTTTGTACTGTGCGCAGATACATTAAACAGTTTGTAGCCTACTTATGGATTTAAAAAGTACAGAAATTCCATGTTGGTCTGTATAAAAAATAATAACATTTAACATTTGGGCACCCCTGATAACTGTCATGATTTTCCTTTATAAATAATTGATTGCAATTTCAGATAAATATATCATATAGCAGAATAACAAAATGGTATTTTAGAAGTGAAATGAAGTTTATAGGATTTACACAAAGTGTGAAATAAAAGCTTGTTGTTTTATTGATTTGAATATCTTTAGAACTGATATTATTGGAACACAAAAGTATAGTTAAAATTTGGTAGGCTTATTGACCCTTGACCTACAGTATTAAAAATGAAAAATGAGTTTCTTTGATTTTACCAAATTGAAAACTTCTGGAATATAATCAAGAGGAAGATGGATGATCACAAGCCATCAAACCAAACTGAACTGCTTGAATTTTTGCATCAGGAGTAAAGGCATAAAGTTATCCAAAAGCAGTGTGTAAGACTGGTGGAGGAGAACATGCTAGGATGCACGAAAATTGTGATTAAAACCAGGGTTTTTCCACCAAATATTGATTTCTGAACTCTTAAACTTTATGAATATGAACTTGTTTTCTTTGCATTCTTTGCATTATTTTAAGCCAAAAATAAAATCTGCAAATAAATGCTCTAAATTACAATATTTTGATTTTGACTTTGGGGGAAATGTTGTCTGTAGTTTATAGTATAAAAAAGCAATGTTCATTTTATTCAAATATTAATCTATAAATAGCAAAATCAGAGAAACTGATTTAGAAACTGAGGTGATCTCTTAATTTATTTCTAGAGCTCTATATATATATATATATATATATATATATATATATATATATATATATATATATATATATATATATATATATATAAAACCAGACTAGCAAGTAGAATTTGAAGAATAGCTGATTCAGCAATGTCAGATAAACCATCATGTTCTTTATCTCTCTCGCTCTCTCTCTCTCTCTCTCTCTCTCTCTCTCTCTCTCACACACACACACACACACACACACACACACACTTAGATAAAGAAAAGGAGGACAAAGATATTACTCTGCACATCTCTGATGAGCAAGCCCAGCTGAGAAGAACATTTTGTTTAGAAATCGTTTCCTCTTGCTTAAAAACAAGCCGTCCTGCTGTGAGCCTGCACCAGCATCTAAACTTCAAACAAAGTAAATAAAGATTTTAATTCCCTCTTTTAATCAGGTAATTATACATCAAATTAAGGGATTGTCCTCAGGCCAGTTCCATCTTAAATATAGTTCTGTTCTTATTTATCTCGCAGTGATTGAATGTGTGTGTGCATGTAGGTGTGTGTAGATGCATTGCAGTGCATAAAAAATAAGATCCACTTATCATAACTAACTGTCGGATGATCTGAGATATTTTCATGGATATTTTTATGGAGATGAGGATTTCATTTTCCAGCAGGACTTGGCACACTGCCCTCACTGCAAAAAAAAAGTATCAATTTGTCTTATGTAGTATTCAAATTTTCTGAGACACTGAATTTTGGGTTTTCATTGGCTGTAAGCCATAATCATCAACATTAAAAGACAAAAAAGGCTTAAAATAGATCACTCTGTGTGCATTATATCTACAGCTCCAAAATATACAAAAAATAAGCAATGAGTTTCTTTGATTTGACCAAATTGAAAATCTCTGGAATATAATCAAGAGGAAGATGGATGATCACAAGCAACAAGCAACACCAAACCAAGCTGAACGGCTTGAATTGTTGCACCAGGTGTGGCATAAAGTTATCCAAAAGCAGTGTGTAAAACTGGTGGAGGAGAACATGCCAAGAACATGCATGAAAACTGTGATTCTAAATAAAACAAACAGGGTTATTCCACCAAATATTGACATATGTCATTTAGAGCAATTAAATGCTCTAAATGACAATATTTTTTTTATTTTAAATTTGGGAGAAACGTTGTCTGTAGTTTATAGAACAAAACTACAATGTTCATTTTACTCAAACTAAGAAATACCTATAAATAGCAAAATCAGAGAAACTGATTCAGAAACTGAAGTGGTCTCTTAAAACATTTCACATTTTGAACTGAATTACAGAAATAAAGTAACTTTTCAATGATATTCTAATATTCAGAGATGCACTAACAATATATTCAGACAATTTTCACTGCAGTCCTCCCTTCTGATCTTAAAATAAAGCATAAAATGTAACCCCCCACCATTCGATTATAATTATTAACCTTCCCGTCTGTATGCTCGTACTTCACCCCTCCCTCCTGCGTCCCCCACTCTCTCCATCCCCCTCTCTCTCTCTCACGCCTGCACGCATGGCCAGCTCACGCTGTGTGATCTCAAGAAGAGGATGACTGATAGTTAGTGCTAATCAACTGAGCATCTGCCTCTATCTGCTCATTTGAGGCTAATGCCATTAGAGGAGATACATAGCAATGCCGGCTGATGAAATTAGCTCTGCTTCTGTGAGCTAAAGCAGCACCTCTTTAAACGGACACAACCCCATTACCACGCACAGCTCCGGCCTGACAGCACCATCAGTACACATCACGACCTACCGGGCGCACCGCCCAGACACACACCATGCTGCCCTACTATGGCGTCATTTTACTGCTAATAGTCGGGAGCGAAGTTTTTGAACTAATTGTAAACCATTTATAAACCCTTTATAAAGTGGTACCATTTATATATAGTAAAGGAAAAAATTTATACATCTACTGCCGCTAAGATAAGTTCAGAGGAGATATGATTATGGTAGAGTGTGACCGGTATTATTGCACAAAAAGTAACAGTAAATAAATATCAAACAAATAGTAGATGAAAAGATGAGAAAAATATTGCATGTTAAACATATTGCACAAATGGTGATAAGGAGGTCACAGTACATGTAGTGAGATGGATGTTTGTAGTGATTCTTATAGACCTTAGTTTGAAGTGTGCATCTGAAAAATCTCTGTATGAAGGGCTAACAAGCTCTATCCCTTTCCTCTAAACTACCCTCCAGCCTAAGAAGAATCGGGACACCCCTACACAGAGGGGTAGGGGTAAGGGTAGGGCCAAGGGGTGAAATGGGATTGGGCCATAGTCTCCACTTTCTCAATTATGCCTTTGTAATGTGTGCAGCATGTGGTTTTACATTGTCTTGCTGAAAAATGCAGGGGTGTTCCTGGAAAGTATAAGGTTCCTGGAAAGGATCAAGACCAAATACAAGTCAAAGGAAATTAAAGCTTTTTTTTTTTACATGCATTTTCATTTTTTTGATTTGGGTTGGTATTTGCATGCATCCTTAAATACAACACATTCACTGTGTGTATGTAATGCATGCAATTTGTCATTCATTTGAAAAGATTAAAGATTCTATGAAGAACGTAAACATCCAACAACATTTCCCAGATCATACAGTCTACATACGGAAATGATGCTTCGAAAATCATTTTGATCTCAGTGCATATGTAATGTCATATAAACTAGCTTGTTTATGTCAGTGCATATATCTGCCTGTTTACATTCAATGTGTCAAATACTGAATTTTCAGACTATTTTACTTTTATAAGGCTGTTTATAACCATTTGTTGACATGTTAACACCCTGAAAAAATGGTTCTGCTTTCCTTTTTTAACATTGTCTGGCATACAATGGGATTTCTCTTATGATGTGTGTTTGAAAGCTATAGTCTGGTTTCTTAATCACTCTCTCTAGCTTTGCTTTACTGCATGGGAAGACTGAGCTCCCATTTAGAAGACTCTGCCACAGTAAACATTGCAACAACAATGGAAAAACTGTATTTCAAAAACTAGTAAAGATGAGGAGGAGATGTGCTGCTCTCCAGTATCAACAACACCCTATTACTCCATAAATAATGGTTGCATTTTAATATTGTGCCAGCTTTGACTTGAGCTTTGCAGAATGAGCTGGGTTAATTTCTTTCATTTTTTATGTACATACAGTGGGCCAATACTGTTATATAACATATAAATATATATATGCCAGTTTTGCAATTGAACATGTTTGTTTTAGCTCTATTTTGATTATCAAGCAATATTGTTTGAGATCCAGAGTATGGGGTCGTCATCAATTTTTTTTTTTTTTCAAAAGGACCCAGTAAAACCATTTATTAATTATTTATTACTCATTTATTAAGCAGAAATTGTTGTTTTTCACAGAGTGTTGTAGATGGTACCTACACAGCAGGTTTGTCTACAAAGGGTTATTTGTTGATGTACATGGTAAGAACTCAGTAAAACCAGCGAAATAAGCTCTGTTTTCTTCAGTGTAGGTTCAGGAGACTGTATTGGTACTTATCATCATGTTACTGGAGTTTGTATCTCACACTTACCTGGTTAATATCTAGAACCTGTGAGATATTTCAGTGTAATTAAGTTAAACTGCTTGTTCTTACCATCTTGTTACCCAAAATAATTACTTAGTACTTCAGAGTTTGTACCTCCCATGTACCTGTTTAATACCTAGAACCTAAGAGACATTTATTTCAGAGTAATTAGACAAGACTGTCCTGGTACTTACCTTATCTTGTTACCCAACATAATAACTTCGTACTTCAGAGTTTGTACCTTACAATTACCTGGTTAATCCTTAGAACTTAGAGGACTGTAAAAGAAAGGGTTACCCCAAACCATTAGCTTTAAGTTGGGTATAAATAAAGGATGTTATAACTGTTTTATAACAAATTTAATGCACAGCTGAGAGTTGATTTTCACTCTCAAAGTGTAATTTAAACTCTTTCAGTGTTAAATCGTGTTCAGTGTTGGAGTTATTTGACAGAGTTGAATATTTCAATGTTAATCCCACTAAACCCAATGAATACTGGCCAACTCCACAGAGATTTAATTAAACTCTGCCCAGTTAAACACATTATTTGCATAATGGGTGTGTCCCTCAGATCCTAACTTACCATCAGTGTGCAATCTTGCCCACCAGGGCTACCTTCCATTGGGTATTGTGTTATATTTTGTTTAATGGTTGTTTGTCTAGCCAATAGATTGTAGGCTATAAGAGCAAGTTACCATCCTTTGTACAGTAAATTGTGATAAAGTGTTGGTAATGCACTAAGAAATATAATGGAAAATTACACACTAACCTGTCCTGAATAATAATTAAATAATAAAAAGTCATATCAATTAACTAATCTTCTTCACATTTATCATTTTTTAAACTCTTCCCAGTGTTAGTGTAACAATTTAGGAAGTTAAAGAAATACAAATGTGAGTTAAAAAGGAACTCTGGCAAGGCGTTAAATGTTTAACTATTTTGAAAGTGTTGATTTAACTCCCTGAAAAAGAGTTAAAATCAACTCTGTGGGAGTTAATTTAACACTTGCCTTTTTGCTGTGTACATACTCCAAACGGTGTAAAATTAACACTTTAGGAGTTGCTATAACACTAATTTTTACTCTCTGTAGAGTGGGACCATATATGCTCCAAAGGAGTGTTAAAGTTAGCTCTTTAGGTGTTGATCCATCACTGCTAATTTTACTGTGTGGTATTGTAATTGGCCAGTTTTTCATCTCTATTTTGGATATACCAGAACACAGTGTTTGGGGTTCAAAGTATGCTAATTCCATAATTCCATGTACTGAACAACTCTCACTATTCAACTATCCCAGAAACACACAGTGTGACTTTCCTGGGGCTCTTTAAAGTTATACAGAATGCTACAGACTGCAGACGGCCTTTTAAATCAGACACAATAAAGTGCAAACCATCAGAACAGAGGTCATTTACATATTACAGTCTTACAGCCGCATTAACTAAAACAGCCTGCCTAAGACAGAGCGGAAAACTATCAAGAAAAAAACGAGTTATAACTGTTTTGGTACCCATATTCATGTAATGAGTATAATACTGTATAAAGTAGGACCTGCTTTCACACCAGTACATGTACACTAGTGGCACTGTGACCATAACATATGAAGTAATGAAGATAATGATGATGATGATGATGATGATGATGATGAAGAAGTGTTGCCAGAGCAGTGGACTCATAGTCCAGATGTTCAGTGTAGACCAATGCCAATGCTATTAGACGCAGAGCCAAAACAAACACACCAATCTGTGCTAATAGCTGTCCAGATTATGATCAAATTA
This sequence comes from Astyanax mexicanus, assembly GCF_023375975.1. Lineage (NCBI taxonomy): Eukaryota > Metazoa > Chordata > Actinopteri > Characiformes > Acestrorhamphidae > Astyanax > Astyanax mexicanus. Next base: position 11,426,780 of record NC_064421.1, read on the forward strand.
GCAGTTACAAGCGCAGGCAACAAACGCGCACTAATCTATCGATTATGCCATGACTGCCGGTAACGTCCACAGAACCTACAAATAAACTAAACATGTTTTAATCTCCAGATGTTTGACATTAACCTTGAGTTCTGTGCTAAGCTCTGTCCTTGAAAACACTGGCTTACAAAGGCTTTCTGTGGAACGGGGCTTCACAGGAATAAGCAGTGGAAATACCCTGAGGACGGCAATGCATTGAAATGGAGGGTAAACAACATTGCAAAATTAATCATTTCTAGTGTTTCTGAACCATACAGTATGTTACTTTACAATTATAACGGATTCTAGTTGCCAACAATATAGACAGGTGGGTGGGTGAGTGGGTGGATGGATGGAAGGATGGATGGATGGATGGATAGGTAGGTAGGTAGGTAGGTAGGTAGGTAGGTAGGTAGGTAGGTAGGTAGGTTGGTAGGTAGGTAGGTAGGTTGGTAGGTAGGTAGGTAGGTATATAGATAGATAGATAGATAGATAGATAGATAGATAGATAGATAGATAGATAGATAGATAGATAGATAGATAGATAGATAGATAGATAGATAGATAGACACTACACTGTGGCCTTAAAACTCTCCCATAGATACCATTTTCACCAGTCTGTTTCTTATAATTGAATCATAAACATTGACAATAACTGAGGCAAGAAAGACCTGCAGTTACTCAAATATTGTTCTGGGTTCTTTTGTGACCTCCTGGATGAGTTGTTCATGCCCTTTAAGAGTAATTTTGGTTGGCCAACTACTCCTGGGAAGGTTTACCAGTGTTCCATGTTTTTTTTCCATTTGTGAATAATAGCTCTCACTTTGGTTCTCTGGAGTCCCAAAGCTTTAGAAATGACTTTGTTACCTTTTCGAGACTAATAGATGATCAATGACTTTGTTATATATGTATATATGTTTTTGGATTTCTTCAGATAGCAGCATAATTTGTTGCTTTTTGAGGTCTTTTATCATCAAGCTGCCGGCGCTCAGAGGGAACGTAATTGGCCCTGCTCCCTCCGGGTGGGTAGATGGCGCTCTCTCCCAACATCACAAAAGGGTGATGTCTGCAGCACAGGACGTCTGTGAGCTGATGTACCGGAACCGAGTCGCTGCGATTTCCTCCGAGCGCGCTGTGATGCTACACGGAAATAGTGCATCAGCAGCAGCTCGAAAAGAAGCGGTGGCTGACTTCACATGTATCGGAGGAAGCATGTGTTAGTCTTCACCCTCCTGGTAAGTTGAGGCATCACTAGTGATAGGGGGAGTCCTAATTAGTGAGTTGGGTAATTGACTGTGCAAAATTGGGAAGAAAATGAAAAAATAATATAAATATAATTAAATAAATTTATAAACACTTTTTGGTTTGGTATTTTTGGTTAGTTTTTTCCCTAAATAAATAAAATCAAAGTGTTTTTTTGTATTTACTCAGGTTTTCTTTGCCTATTAAAGATTGTTTGGTCATTAGAAAATTTAAAAGCTCAAATTTAAATATGACTAAAATGCCAAAACTAATCTGTAAGTGTGTGTGTGTGTGTGGGGGGGGGGGATTTTTTTCACGCCACTGCAGACAGATAGATAGACAGATAGATGGATGGATGGATGGATAGATAGATATTTAATTTAGTTTTTCTCAGTTCTGTATCTTCTAAACAATCATCACTTACCAAGTAATGAAAGTTCACCACACTTAGCACTGTTCACACCAAATGACTGTAACCACGTTACAGTATTATATAATCTCAAACAGACTGACTAATGCCGCTTCTCACACTGTATACATTACTGTATCAAAACTGTACATCATGGTCAGCATTTATCTACAGAATGCTGACTTACTGTATTCAATAATCTACAGCTGGCTTTACATACCCTGACTGCTCACACACTTCCACTTCTTCTGCCCGGTCAAGCTGTGGGGGGGTGGTAAATCTGACATCAGATCGGATCTAACATTACATACATTATCAAGAAAGGTCAAACACTGATTCATTATTTAAGAGTTCCGAAGCATGCGGAGGCCTCCCACCAGATCTGCTGATTCGAGGATACGTGACCTTCACTCAGCCTGTTCTGGAGCATTCTTCACTGTTTGATCAGGCCTACTCAAAGCCGTTGTGAAAGAGAGTTGATGTCATCATGCCACAACTCTCTGCATCTTATAACCTTGAAACTTAACTACAATCTCTGAAGCTGATGAAAGTACAGATAAATCCAGGTTGTCGGAAATGCAGAAACTGTGCTTTTTCTATTTTTAGCGATGCCACATTTGTTTGTCCATTTTTTTAGGTAGATGAAAGTGTGTCACGCCGTGTCAAATAAACCAAAAAAGTAGGTCTATTTCAGTGAATATATTTATAGAAAGCACATTTCAGACAACTGAACATGTCTGGGATGTTTTTTTTTTTTTTTGTGGGATACGCAGAAAAGTGTTCCATATACTGTATATTAAAAAAAAAAAGTATTGGGATACATGCTTAAATTATGAGCTTAAAAAACAGTTTATTCTGATTTTGTTGATCAGAAAACGTTTTCTAGTAGATTTTGTATTCTACAAAAGCATTACTCAGAGTCACATTATTGAGGTAGGCAACTCCTCAAATTATTCCAAATGCACCAATCCAAAGAGAACACAGTTCCGCTGCTCAACAGCTCAATACCTGGCATCAGGCTTGGTGCCAATAGGTTCATATGCGGTGGCTCATGAGTGGTTAGAACATTGGGTTATTGATGACAGGGTTGTGGTTTCAATACCCAAGTTTGTCCAGCTGCCAATTGCTGGCAAAGCAGAGGCTTCAAGCCTCACCACTCCCCAGGTGCCACAGTGTAGTGTCCAAAACAAATGACGAGTGTAGCTTCCTTTATTAAATGTTTCTATTGGCAATGCTTTTCTCTAGGAATTAGAGAAGTTCCAATCCAATGCATCGCCTACAAAATACAAAATAACGCTGATGACCAAAGTATAGTCAACTTCATGTATTCAGATAAAGAGTTTATCCTGCTTTTTTGGAGTAACTGCCTCAACTCTCTAGGAAAGATTCTGAAGCAGTTTTTTAAGGATATGATCGCAATCAGCACTGACAATCATCTGAAACTCAACCCCAGCAAGACTGACCTTCTGTTCATCCCAGGAACTACGACCTCTCCATCTCACCACAATCTCTCCATCTCGTTTGAGAATCCACTGGTCGCTCCATCAGCAGAAGCACAAAAAAAGCCTTGGTGTAGTAATGGATGACCAGTTATCGTTTTCAAGCCATGTTGCAAATCTGACACGTACATGCAGATTTCCTACATAACACCCCAAGAATCTGACCAGTTCTCTCTCAGGAAGCCACTCAGGTTCTTGTGCAATCTCACTCTTGTCATCTTAATACTTGACTACTGCAACTCTCTATTGGCTGGTCTTCCACTGCGAGCCACCAAAACCCTGCAACTAGTTCAGAATTAGCAGCAGCTCGACTTGTCTACAATCTTCTGAAGTTCAGTCATGTGACTCCTTTGATGCATTCCCTCCACTGGCTTCCTGTTGCTGCCCGCATCAAATTCAAAACCCTGAAGTTGACCTATAAAGCCAAAAACCAATCAGCTCCTTCCTACTTGATGGCATTGATGGCCAAACCAGATCTGCACCAAGAGCTCTTAGAGCTTCCAGTACGGCTCGACTCAAGCCACCATCCCTCAAAACCAACAGAAAACAAACATCCTGACTCTTCTCTGTGCTGAAGGACCAAAGTGGTGGAACGAACTTCCCCCACTGGGTGTTAGAACAGCTCTGAGAATCACTCGCAGTCTTCAAACGCCAACTAAAGACTCTTTTCAATCTTTTCGAAGAGTTCTTAAACTAATACTTTACAAATTCTCCTAGGGTTCTAAACATTATCAAGCTTTGTGTATCTCTAGATCCTAGTCTCTACAAGCTAGGTATGGATACATTAAAGTAAACAACGAAGCGCTGTTGTTGTAAGTTGCTCTGGATAAGAGGGTCTGCTAAATACCTTAAATGTAAATGTAAACGTAAATGACAAGAGCATTAATGAGGTCAGGATGTTGGATCTTATCACCTCATCACCTCATCTCATCCACAACTCCTCAACTCATCCCAATAGTATTGTTTGGAGACCTAAATTTGTAACCCAAAAAAGTTCCCAGCTTGAACCAAAGTAGGTTATAGTTATATACAGTGCGAAGTGCCGAGGCAAGGGAACCACACCATGACGTGCAGCCCCGGTTTGTCCCAGCTGGGCCGTGTTGGACCAGCATAAAGGCGTTACTATGTTTCTTTAAGTTTGTTTTGGGTGTTGATGGTGTTGATTATATTTCTAATAAAGGGTCCTATTCTATTTGCAATACTTCTATATACTGTAGGAACTGGACAAGCATATGTGTGTGCATGTGCACATTTGTTTCAGCAATGGATACAATTTCTGTAAAGTAGGTAAATGCATTCTCATTACTGTAGATAGGGTATCCACAAACATTAGGGCAAACTATATGATATAGTGTATATTAGAATAGAATAATTTAAAACCTTCTCAGATACTATACTATACTACACTATACTATACTATACTATACTATACATCACCCACATTTACATTTGCACACACCCACACACTCTGGCAAAATTATTGAGTTGATCGTAGATGCAAATAAAGATATGAAGGTCTTTCCATCATTTCTCCTGCACCAATATTCTGCGCTCGCTTCCTCGTTCCCCCTGGAGCTCTTCCAGAACAGGAAGAGCAATATGACTCCTCCACAGAAAGATACATTTTACTTTTTTTGTTCCAACCCTGACAAAAGGCACCGCTGCCATCCGTTCCTTTAAAACTCACAGATTCTTGATGTATCTCTTTTAATAGGGCTTTTATTGGCTCGTAATTGTTTGGCGCCTCGGCTTGATCGAGTTCCATCGCGAAGGCATTCATCTATGTGGCTCCTGGAGGAGGAGACGACACTTTCATTAGTGCAAACACCGGCAACCTGACTTCTCAAGAGCACTTGATCATCTCATCATACCCTCCTCTCGTTCTCTGGCACTTTCTATCTCATGCTCTCCCGCTGATCGATGGGATTATCTTGGAGAAAGTAGAAACGTGGAAGCCTAATCAATGGGCAGCGATTAGCAGAGTGACTAACTTGTAAATACAAGCACTTCTGAAAAAGAGAGACAGAGAGAGAGAAGAAGAAATAGAGAGAGAGAGAGAGAGAGAGAGAGAGAAAGAGAGTGTGTAAGCTCTCGAGATATCCAGCGCCCACAGGGTCAGTGAAGATCCACCCACATCAGTGTTATTTCCACCTACTCGGGGCCCGAATAACAGCGAGCCTTCTTCCTCCATTCGCTTCTCTTTATCCATCTCTGCAAATCTTTTATTACAACGGGAGGCTTCTCGGAGGATACATCAAATCTGTTGCAGCTTTCGCGACTGGATAAAATCACGAAATGGGCCATGCTAACAGCTTGCAGCTCAGCATGGCACTCTTTTAAAGTGCACTTCACTAGATACTAATATGTGTAAGTGTGCAGAAATAAGGTGAAAAAACTGCCACTTGTTTCGTGGGATATTTCCTTTTCTCAAGAGAAAACACAGGCGCTAAAAAGGGTTCGCTGGAGCGACGCCACAGATGGACCACTTTTGGTTTCCTGTGGACAATTCAGTAAAATAAAGCTTTGCTATAAAAGAGTGAAAGAGTGAGTGTGTGAGTGGAAAGAGCTTTTTAAGGAACCTCCAAAAGTTCCATCCACAAGTTTAACATGAACCGGGACTGTGGTGTGATTAATCAGATTTTTTTTTTTTTTTCATTTTTAGTGCAATATGAGTCTAGAAAAAGACAGAGCTCTTCACGCTGAAGACTTTGCTCACATGATATTACTAGGCTGAAGGTGGAGAGTGTGGAAGAAGGGAAGTAGAGTGTGGTAAAGTGAGATGTAATGGGGTGAATTGAGGTAGAACAATGTCAATGTAGAGTGAGGCAGGAATTGGTGGAGTGTGGTTGAGTAAGGTAGAGCATGGCAGTGTGGGATTGAGCATTGTAATGTGAGGTAGAGAGAGAAGAGGTGAGAGGTTGAGTGAGGTAAAGGGAGTTAGAGCGTGGTAAAGTGTGGTAGAGTGATGTAGAATGAGGTAAAGTAAGGTAGATTGCTGCAGAGTGAGCTAGGGTGTGGTAGAATGTGGTTGAGTGAGGTACGTAGAATGGGGTAAAGTGAAGTAGATTAATGTAGAGTGAGGTAGAGTGTGGCTGAGTGAGGTAAAGGGAGGTAGAGTGGCACAGAGTGTGGTAGAGTGATATAGAATGAGGTAAAATGAGGTAGATTGATGTAGAGTTAGGTAGAATAAGGTAGAGCATGGTTGAGTGAGGTAGAATGGGGTAAAGTGAAGTGAGAGGTAGATAGAGGTTAAGTGAGATAAAGGGAGGTAGAGTGGCACAGAGCATGGTTAAGTGAGGTAGAATGGGGTAAAGTGAGGTAGACTGATGTAGAGTGAGGTAGAATGAGGTAGAGTGTGGTTGAGTGAGGTAGAGCATGGCATTGTGAGACTGAGTATGGTAATGTAAGGTAGAGAGAGAGGTAGTGAGAGGTAGAATGGGGTAAAGTGAGGTAGATTGATGTAGAGTGAGGTAGATTGAGGTAGAGTGTGGTTGAGTGAGGTAGAGTATGGCATTGTGAGACTGAGTATGGTAATGTAAGGTAGAGAGAGAGGTAGTGAGAGGCAGAGTGAGGTAGAGTATTGTAGAGTGTAGTACAGTGAGGTAAAGTGTAATAGAGTGATACAGCCCTGTATCAGTATAATGACAATAAAATTGAACTGAATTGAAGGTTTCTCCCAGAACTCTACATCCAAGCCAAGCTCCAATCAGATGTGTTTATGAGTCTTCCTGCACATGCTTGAACAATCAGCAGAGCTGCTTCCACACAGTCCTTTCGAATAAGCCTTTAAGTCATTAAGAAAAAACGTTTTAACGTCATCGTTGGGTACGAATGCTAATTTTCTTGGCTTTTAGCATTGGAACTCTGCTGAAAGGATTCTGCATGGTCAGTTTTAATGACACAGACTTTATAGTGGAGCAATTAAAAACGACAGTGTTTATGGTTTTTGTGAGGTCAGTAGCATCAAATGTGCGGTATGTATATGGAACTTCTGTAGAGCCAGAACATTTACGGTGCACAAATGGTTCTTTCAGCAATAAACCTTTTAAAACACGTTTTTAAAAAAAGTTTCATTGCAATCATGAAAGTATACGTGTACACATACAGTGTATTTTGGGAGATCTTTTGTACAGTACTTACAGGGGTTGGACAATGAAACTGAAAAACTTGGTTTTAGACCACAATAATTTATTGTGCCGACGGACTGTTCTGGTGGAAACAGGAGAGTTGAGGTGCACATTGAATTCTGCCGTGATTTGGCCAGCCGTAGCTTTATGTTTTTTGAATACAATCCGGGTTAGCACCCGAACACCCCTTTCAGACAGCTTCCTCTTACAGCGTCCACAGTTAATCCTGTTGGATGTGGTCGGTCCTTCTTGGTGGTATGCTGACATTACCCTGGATACTGTAGCTTTTGATACATCACAAAGACTTGCTGTCTTGGTCACAGATGCACCAGCAAGATGTGCACCAACTATTTGTCCTCTTTTGAACTCTGGTATGTCACCCATAATGTTGTGTGCATTGCAATATTTTGAGCAAAACTGTGCTCTTACCCTGCTAATTGAACCTTCACACTCTGCTCTTACTGGTGCAATGTGCAATTAATAAAGATTGGACACCAGGCTGCTCCAATTTAGCCATGAAAACTCCCACACTAAAATGACAGGTGTTTCAGTTTCATTGTCCAACCCCTGTATCTTTAACAAAAATGTTTCTTTATGGAACAGTGGAAAAGTGGTTCTTCTATAACAAACCTCAAATAACCCTTTGTAGAAACTTTACTTTTAAGAGCGTTGTAGTGTTTACTGCTTGGTATGCTGAACACTTTCTACTACAGCAAGCTTGTTCACTCTTTCCGCAAAGACATTTTCATTGTTTATTGAATGCAGTGTTTCTCGATGCAGGTTGAGGTTTGGGAAATGTTCTAAAGTCCACGAGGACCCTCCAAGGAGCCAGCTGGAGATACGCTATTGCATAAGATCCTGCAATGCCCAAATACTGCAGATGCTTGCTGTGCCAACCATATGTGAAGGTCCTGCTTTTTCTATTTTCTGTTCATTAGTTGGTGCCTCGGGATTGACACTTTCTGTCCAGTGGTGGATATTGTTACACAGCCCATCCGACTTGTCAGTAGTATTATTTAAACATCAGCTGCATTGTATAATTTCTCTGAATTTCTGATTTAGAAGAACATTAAAATGTGCTTTCCAATCCAAACAGCCTTCTGAATACATATCTAATCTAATATTCACTATTTTGACATCATTACAAATTATTGCATGTAATAACAGTGTCCTGACCTTTAAGCATTATCCATTATTATTCAATTCTGCCAGTTTATCTGCCAGTAGAATACAAATATTTCATTAGATAAAATTACTAATAGGCCCTACACCTTTAACAAGAATTAATTTATAATCCTTACCAGGAAATTAGCTAAATAAAATCTTATTTTTTAAACTGTATTGAGGTACACTTGAGTACATAGCTCTGAAGTGTTTTAAAGTATCCCTACATTGCCCCTAACAAAAAAAATCATTTTATCCTATTTTACATTGCTAGAATGATGCTAGCTTCAACTTCCACCCATGTCCATTAGCATTAGGCTAACAATGCCTTTAACTTAATTTACTTCACTTTAAAAATCCAGCTTGAGATCAGTTTAATCTGGTAGCTGGTTTCAAATGGTATATGCTGGTGTTGAATGAAAAGCTGCTCCTCCACATTACTCAAGCTCAGCAAGCTTTTCACAATGCTGCTCAACCACCATGGTCTCGTTTGCCATGTTGATTAACCAGCTTGTTCAATCTGGTCAATTATTCCTGTCATGTGGGTCATGCTGGTTTACCAGTTTGGTCAGATTGAAGACTGTAGACCAGCTAAAGCACCAAACACCAAACAAAAACAGCAATTTGTTAACTAATACCTAGATAATGATATGTGGGAGTTGTTAAGTTTAGTCATTTTTAAAGTGTGGGATAGTGAGAAATATATGTGATAGAGTGAAGTAGAGTGTAGTAAAGTAAGGTAGAGTGAGGAAGAGCATGGTTGAATGTGATGGATTGTGGCCGAGTGTGTTAGAGTGAGATAGAGGACGGTAGAGTGTGGTAGAGAAAGGTTGAGCAAGGTAGAGTATGGTGGAGTGAGGTAAAGTGAGACAGAGTATTGTAAAATGAGGCAGAGTGTTGTAGAGTGAGGCGGAGTGTGGTAAAGTAATGTAGAGTATGGTAAAGTAAGATACAGTGTGGTTGAGCGCGATGTAAATTGAGGTAGCATGAAATAGATTGTGGTTGAGTATTGTGATGTGGATCAAGCCAGAGTGAGGATGAGCATGGTTGAATGTGATAGAGCGTGGTTGAGCATGTTAGAGTGAGATAGAGTGGTGGGACCACAGGGACCCAGTCGGGCAGCCGCAAAAAGGGCGGCTCTCCTTTACCCACTGCAATCATCAAGAGGGATGTAAGAAGGCTCGTGGAAAAAACTGTGGAATATAACAAGACTGTTGGATGTAAAACTAAACTGCAACTAAAAAAGGCTGTGGGACTGAAAAACTGTGGAATATAACAAGACTGTTGGATGTAAAACTAAACTGCAACTAAAAAGCTGTGGAATATAACAAAATCAAAGAAAATAAACAAACCCACAAAGAGTTATATCTGTCTGCCGTCCGTCATTGCCCTTTTCGGTGGGAAAGACCGAACAATGATAGAGTGAGGTAGAGTGTGGTAGAGAGAGGTTGAGCAAGGTAGAGTACGGTAGAGTGAGGCAACGTGAGGTAGAATGAGGCAGAGTATGGTAGAGTAAGGTAGAGTGAGGTTGAGTGTGGTAGAGAATGGCAGAGTAAGTTTGAGTGAGGTAGAGCATGGTTGAGTGTGGTAGAGTGAGGTAGAGTATGGCAAAGTAAAGTAGAGTGGGGTAGAGTATGGTTGAGTGTGGTAGAGTATGCTAGAATGAGGCAGAGTTAGGTAGAGTGAAGTAGAGTATGGTAGAGTGTGTTAGAGTGAGGTAAAGTACGGTAGAGTGACGTAGAGCATGGCAGAGCGTGGTAGAGTGAGTTGGAGAAAGGTAGAGTGAGGAAGAGCATGGTTGAGTGTGTTAGAGTGAGGTAGAGTACGGTAGAGTGAGTTAGAGTATTGTAGAGCTCAGTAAAGTGTGGTAGAGTGAGGCAGAGTGTGGCAGAGTGAAGTAGAGTATGGTAAAGTAGAGTGAGGTAGAGCGTGGTTGAGCGATGTTAAGTGAGGTTGCATGAGGTAGATTGAGGTAGAGTATAGTAGAGTCAGGTTAATCAAGGTAGAGTGAGGTAGAGCTTAGAGTATGGTAGAGTGAGGTAGAGTATATTAGAGTTTAGTATAGAGTGAGGTAAAGTATGGTAGACTGAGGTAGAGCATGGCAGAGTGCAGTAGAGTGAGTTGGAGAAAGGTAGAGTGAGGAAGATCATGGTTGAGTGTGGTAAAGTACGGTAAAGTGAAGTAGAGTATGGTAAAGTAGAGTGAGGTAGAGTGTGGTAAAGCGGTGTTAAGTAAGGTAGCATGAGGTAGATTGTGGTAGAGTATAGTAGGGTGAGGTAGATCAAGGTAGAGTGAGGTAGAGCTTAGAGTATGGTAGAGTGAGGTAGAGTGTGGTAGTGAGTGAGGCAGAGTGATGTATAATATTTAGCTGATGCTATGTGGGAGTTTTTAGTTCAGTTTAAAGTCTAATACGGTTTTATTTTCTGTGTCAGTGTTTCTGTCACTGTATCTGAAACTAAACGGCACTAAACTGGATTAAATGCAGGTGCTGTCAATCAAAACTGGCGATGAATATTCAATCTGCTGGGGTACACACCCACACAGAAACACGAGAGCGACGGGGGAATGGGAAGTGTACAACACTGATTTTAATGCCATGTTTGGGTGATAAAAGTGCATGAAATAGTTTGCTAAAGTCATATCTTTTTTACCCAATGTAAAAAAGAAACTGTGCTGGGTCTTAAAGTCAAAGGACGGGGAGTAATCTTATAACATTCTTCCTATGAGCTCACAAAGTATTAGATATACGGTATTGATTAGATTTAGGATGTTTTTAGTTGATCCAATATTTCTTTTCTCTGCAGAGTGCAAAGAAAGATGCTCCAAAAATGAGTCTGGAGGCATGAAGCCTAGACCCATTAGTTATAAGCCGGAGGGCAGGATCTACTGTATTCATCTCTTTCAGCCGCGGCCGCAAACCAGGTTAGCCACATTTCCCCTCCACTGTTTTTATATTTCTTCGATCATCTCTGGGCTGGGAGAAAGAAAAAAAAAAAACAGGACTGCTGCTTTTTACAGACCCATTGCAGTGTTAATAACTTCCTGAAGAGGAAGAATGGCTCCCTGGATGCTCCTCCTACACAGATAGATCGGTGGAGAAGTCTGGGACTTCTGTATTATGAGCCATCTGTGTGGAGAGTGGTAGAGTCAGACTGTCTGAAGGGCAGGGTGGAAAAATAAAAAGGGCACCTAATACACATCATGCTATGATGCACCACAAATTATTCAATCTTACTTAATCTTATTTGCCATTGGATAAGATTAACATTACGCTATTGGACTGTGAAAAAAGAAAACCAACAAGTCCAATTCACCAATCCAGTTCAAATCATTAAGTCATAGTATTTATCTATTCAACCAATTCAAATACTATATATAAAAGTAACATAAATAACTAGATAATTTTTTTAATGAACTTACAAGGAAAGGTAGCGTGGGAGAGTGACTACACTCTGATGGTAAGCAAGAGTGAAAAAGGCATGGTCAGTGTGCAAATAGATCATGCCAGGAACCAATGGGAACAATGTGTATTTTAGTCATCATGATTAAGATCAATCAAATTTTATCCATTACCTCAAAAAAAAAAAAGATCCAGTAATCTGAAAAGCTTATTTATTTGAGGTAAAGAAACATGGTACCACTTTAAAATAGGTCCTCTTTATAAATGTTTTTTAAACAGTTCAAAAATGAGTTTATTAATGGCTATTAATTAGGTTATAAACCATTAATAAGCAGTTACAACACATTAATAGAAAGGGCAACCGTGGCCTGTTGTGTGCCAAATAGCGAAATAGTGATTCCACTTTCGTGTATACTGTTAAACCTCAGAAATGTTAAATACATTACTGTCCCTGTTGTTCTGTCTATTATATGTTCTGTGTTGCAAGTGCTTATTAATGTTTATTAATGTAATGTTAGTATTTACAACTTAATTCCAAACCATTAATGAAACTATTTAAAAACCCTTTATAAAGGAGCCTTATTTTAAAGTGGTACCAGAAACACTATGCACTCGATTTTAGAGACGCAAAATGTAATTAAAATGTCATACCAGCATATTTTCTTCATCCAAAACTAACAACCGCCAAAAAACATGTTTTTTTTTTATGCCTCTTTACAACTTTACAGTGAAAACGTGCTTTATCACTGTATCTCTTCTTACTGCTCATGCAAAGGGCTATGAGGGTTACAGTTGGAACAATGGGAATGATTTGACAACAATGCACTTTTTCTTTTGACAACAATACAGTTGATCCTATTGTGAAAGCATATAGGGCACTGCACCTCTAGGGCACCACATCACATTTAATCATAGACAAATAATACAGGCACAAAATGCACTTCACAACAGCACCTATTTAGGGCATAAATACTGAAAAAAGCTTTGATTTTAAAACTACTTAAAGCTATAAAAATAAAAGTAATGTAAGGTAAAAAAAAAAATGCCAAAAAAGGACAAAAGCTTAGGCTGCCCAACAGAATCCTATAGTGCACCACCCACCTCCCTAAAACACATTTTTCTAAAAGCCATAATAACTATAATGTTCTATTAAAATGTGAATGTTGATACATTTGGGACGCACTAGGCTGCTCCCTGTTTCAGCTGCATATATGCCCATTGAAAATGAATGTATTTTAGTTGAATATATATATATATATGTATATATATATATATATATATATATATATATATATATATATATATATATATATATATAAGTTGGACATTTGTCTTGAGTTCTCTTGAGTTCTCAAGTGTGATGGATCGTACAAACCAATAGGGTGTCGGTATATGATGATATATGTTTATCTATGAGCTTCTCTACATCAGATTCACTCTGGATGGAGATATTTATCTGGATAGTTTTTTTTTTTTAACGATAAGAAGTTGGAATCAAGACTAGCTAAAATGAAGAAATGGAGAAATGAGGCTATTTTTAAAATGTAAGGGGTAGAAAGTTCAAATAATTGTGTGAAAATGTAAGGACTAGAAGTAAATGTGCCTTAAAAAAATTATTACTCCAGTAAAATAAATAGATACAGTTGTGGTCAAAAGTTTACATACACTTGTAAAAAAACATAATGTTATGGCTGTCTTGAGTTTTCAATAAGTTCTACAACTCTTATTTTTCTGTGATAGAGTGATCGGAACACATACATGTTTGTCACAAAAAACAGTCATAAAATTTGGTTCTTTCATAAATTTATTATGGGTCTGCTGAAAATGTCACCAAATCTGCTGGGTCAAAAATATACATACAGCAACAAAATTTGTCAATTTTGGTGATGTAGCGAGTTGTGTCAATCAAATTAGCTTCATGTCATGGCCTCTTCACTTCTTGTAAGAGATTCTGATTGACTACAGCTGTTGACTTCTCATGAGCCCATTTAAATAGGGCTCATTTGACCCAGTGATTAGACTCAGCTACAAAAGCTACAATGGGAAAGTCAAAGGAACTCAGTGTGGATCTGAAAAAGCGAATTATTGACTTGAACAAGTCAGGGAAGTCACTTGGAGCCATTTCAAAGCAGCTACAGGTCCCAAGAGCAACTGTGCAGACAATTATACGCAAGTATAAAGTGCATGGAACAGTTGTGTCACTGCCACGATCAGGAAGAAAACGCAAGCTATCACATGCTGCCGAGAGGAGATTGGTCAGGATGGTCAAGAGTCAACCAAGAATCACCAAGAAGCAGGTCTGCAAGGATTTGGAAGCTGATGGAACACAGGTGTCAGTCTCCACAGTCAAGCGTGTTTTACATCACCATGGACTGAGAGGCTGCCGTGCAAGAAAGAAGCCCTTGCTCCAGAAAAGGCACCTTAAGACTCGGCTGAAGTTTGCTGCTGATCACATGGACAAAGATAAAACCTTCTGGAGGAAAGTTCTCTGGTCAGACGAAACAAAAATTGAGCTGTTTGGCCACAACACCCAGCAATATGTTTGGAGGAGAAAAGGTGAGGCCTTTAATCCCAGGAACACCATGCCTACTGTCAAGCATGGTGGTGGTAGTATTATGCTCTGGGGATGTTTTGCTGCCAGTGGAACTGGTTCTTTGCAGAAAGTAAATGGGATAATGAAGAAGGAGGATTACCTCCAAATTCTGCAGGAAAACTTAAAACCATCAGCCCGAAGGTTGGGTCTTGGGCGCAGTTGGGTGTTCCAACAAGACAATGACCCAAAACACACATCAAAAGTGGTAAAGGAATGGCTAAACCAGGCTAGAATTAAGGTTTTAGAATGGCCTTCCCAAAGTCCTGACTTAAACCCCATTGAGAACATGTGGACAGTGCTAAAGAAACGGGTTCATGCAAGAAAACCATCACATTTAGCTGAACTGCACCAATTCTGTCAAGAAGAGTGGTCAAACATTCGACCTGAAGCTTGCCAGGAGCTTGTGGATGGCTACCAAAAGCGCCTAGTTGCCGTGAAAATGGCCAAGGGACATGTAACCAAATACTAATGTTGCTGTATGTATATTTTTGACCCAGCAGATTTGGTGACATTTTCAGCAGACCCATAATAAATTTATGAAAGAACCAAATTTTATGACTGTTTTTTGTGACAAACATGTATGTGTTCCGATCACTCTATCACAGAAAAATAAGAGTTGTAGAACTCAAGACAGTCATAACATTATGTTTTTTTACAAGTGTATGTAAACTTTTGACCACAACTGTAGATAGATAGATAGATAGATAGATAGATAGATAGATAGATAGATAGATAGATAGATAGATAGATAGATAGATAGATAGATAACCAACATTTCTACTCTACTTAAGTAAAGTAACAAAGCATTTGTACCTTTTCATTATTTGACATTTCTGCTGAACTGTTCAACCGGCTCCTCCAACCTAAAGAGCTTAACTGGTCAACCTTGAGCATATCAATGTTGGAGGGCACTTGTTGTAGCCAGAAAGGCAGCGGGAAGGTGATGAAAAACAGGTGAGATGTTTACACCTGCTACTGTGGTGAGCTGGGGGTCGATATGCCCGCCGTGAAGGAAAAAAAGCGTCTGTCAGCAAATCACATTTGAATTGAATGTGAATGACAAGCTAAACGCTGGAGGCAAATGGAAGCTTTACTTTAGTGTCGGAAATCTTTTGCTTTCAACACTTTGCACTTCCTGTCTCTTAGTGTTGCTTTCCTCCCTTTTGGGGATTCTCTCGTCTCTCTTCATGCCTTTTTTTTTTGTCTTTTTTTTTTGTTGGTTTATTTCTCAACTTCCCCTCCATACACACCAGCACACAATGAGACACACATATTTATCTCTATTCTCGTCTTCATCTCAATCCACCACAAGTGCTTTTCCATTCTCACACTTCTGCTGAATAGCACATACAGTATAATAAGGGAATCAGAGCATGAATTAATTATACTCTACTCCACGTATACGCAAAACCAAGGCCTAGTCCCGGGTCGGGTCGGGTCGAGCTCCAGAAAATAGTCTGAGATGTAGGCATCTGTTTTTTATTTATAATTTTATTTTTAAATAAAGCTCTGGTGTGATAATCACAACGTTGCTAACTAACCAATTATTATTGTTAACGAAAATGAACCAAATAACGAAAACTGTATTTATAAAAAAAATTATTTATAATCACTGTTTATTTGTGCAGATTCTGTCCGCGGAGCAGGAGTTGGATTAAGCAGGGAGTCGGATTCGGCACATCAGTGGCAGCGCGGCGGCACCTCGCGGTCCGCGGCGTTGGTTGTAAGCGCTAGCCGCAAAATACGACAGAAAACACCGAGAAACTGCAGAATTATGTATGGGACTAGAGAGAAACAGGAGATACAGTATGTGAGAACCTTTACCTGTGAGTAGCTCATACACCAGAACATGCAAATCTCTCTCTCTCTCTCTCTCTCTCTCTCTGTCTGTGTGTCTCTCTCTCTCTCTCTCTCGCACGTGAACTCCTCCATGTTGACTTGCAGCACTGTGTGTAGCTGTTCTTAAAAATCATTTTAATTAAATAATAGTTCTATGCTTCTATGTAACAGTGTTAATTAACATAATTCTCATTCAAACAGCACCGAAAACAGCCAGTTTATGGGGCGGGTCGGGCTCGGGCACATAATGACAGTTTATGGTTCGGGTTGGGTTGGGCTCGGGCTCGGGCAGAACGTTCACGGGTTCGGGCTGGGTCGGGTCGGAGTTTTTGTGCCCGATCTAACCTCTAATCCACTCTATTCAGCCATACTGAGCTCTAATAATAATAATATTATTATTATTCATTGAGAGAATCCACTGAGTGCATGTACTGAATGAATGGAAACGAATCGAGGACGATCAGCGCTGGACGTCTCGAGCCTGACTGTATAGTAAGCAAAGCAAACACAAGCTTTTCCTCACACGGCTCACGGGTTCTCTAATGGCTGTGTATACATGTACAACGCTCCGACCTCCTGGTTCCGCGGGACACTTAGATGTTTGATCCTGGAGGATTAGCTCTGATCCTGCGCGATCCGGATTGAGCCTGAGTTGGTGCAGAACAGCGCCTGCCCGAAGGCTGATCCGTCCCCGGAGACGAACCTATACGGCTACAGTAGCTTCCAGCGCAGCCTCTTATCTTTCTGTATGCATACACGTCTACCCGTTTGATTTTCTCCAGCCCCAATTCTCATAACAGTGGCTTTACTATACGGGTCGATAAAACGCTGCACGGAATGTAGAGCCAGCTGTGTAAAGACATTTGTGTTCCCTTTAAAAAAAAACTAGAAAAACTTTCACAGTTTTCACAGTACCAGTCAAAAGTCTGCAAACACCTTCTCATTCCATGTTTTTTTTTCTTTATATCTTTGCTTTATATATTTTCAAAATTGTGTAAATTAATATTAAAGACATACACAATTAAGAGATACATATGGAATTACGTAGTGTTTGTCCACAACCCCCTGATTTAAACCTAGGAAGAGCTGGAGCTTCACAGCGTGAAGGAAATACCAAGAGTGTGCAGATCTGTCCTCAAAGATAAATGTGCTGCTTCTATAGAAGAATCTAAAGTATAAAACATATTCTGGTTTATTTAACACTTTTTTGCTACAAAATAATTGTCCCTGTATAGGTTTAATACAGTCTGTAGTATTATATTTACAATGTGAAAAGTCATAAAAAGAAAGAAAATACATTGAATGAAAAGAGGAGTGCCAAAACTTTTGACTGGTACTGTATACAGACAATAAAAAAAAAACAATGGGCTCTTTTATGAATAATTAACAAAATGTAATTAATAAAAAAGCAATTTTCTTTTTTGCACGCAAGTTTGCAAGTTTGCACGCATTCACACACTTAAAATTGTGTAACATCAGCTGGCGATTATTAGAAAAGGATACGAGGTTTTTTTTTTTTTTGGAGAAGCCTGTCTTACATTATTGTTCTTCTCAATGGCCAGATCCAAAGAAATCTCTGAGGCCTTCGGAAAGAAGGGTGTAGATACAGAGGAGTCTGGAAAGAGGTGCACTTTTACAGTACGCTTGGTCAAGTGTCCTCCTGGTCTGGGGTTCGTGTTATTTCCATCAGTAAAATAATACTTAATACCTAATAAATCCACACTGTGAGAGGACCGGAGCGAGGGTACTGTACTAATCCCACATTTGAAGATTGAATGTGGATACTGACAACATGAACTCACGCTGGCTTGCATGGACTATAATCTTCTCATACGGAAACGACTGCTTATCTAGGCCAGCTCCCCCAAAAAGCCCTGTTGGTCAAGTATTTTTTTTCCAATAAAAATAAATAAATAAAAAGCAGCCAACAGCTGAAGCTTTTATGAAACTACACACAAAAAAGTGATGTATAAGATTGTGCAATCGATTTTCCACTCTTCGGAAAAAAAAAGTTTGTGTGTGAAAATAAACCAGAGATAATAAGCCCCTCCCCCAAACAAGCCCAAAATCTGTCCTGGGTATGAATATTTATTTGGTACAACTGTGATTTGGTTCTCAAATCATAAAAAAAAAGTAAAACAATTTGCCAACATATCTATCCTAGCAAGTTCAGAATTTTCACCATTTTCACTTTTTATCATTAACAATCAAAAGCAAGCCAAACTCAAGGTTTAAATAAATCCCCTCTAAAGCCGCTTTCACACAAAAAAGCTGAAAATTCACATCTGCACTTTCAAACACATTGTTTTTTTCAGTGAGGTGCGCAGCATGGACATGGATTTCCACTGTGTGAAACTCAGCAGGAAGCACAGAGGAAACAGGTCAGAAAAGGTTCAAACATTTTCAGCGCAGCCAATAGGAAAGTCTGTTTCTTAACACAAAAAGCTGTTCAATACAAAGTAATACATTTGATTTTCAGGTAGACAAAATCTACTTTTCTACTTTTTTTTGACCCTCCTTCAAAACTGGAAACACCCCCCACTTTTACAGCCAACTGGCAAGTGCCATGTATTCCACAATGGTGCTAAAAGCACATTGTGCACTAGTTGTAATAAATTTATATATATATATATATATATATATATATATAAATTTATTACAACTAGTGCACAATGTGCTTTTAATTAAATGTTGATTTTTTTTTGGTACTATTATGTATTACTTTGTATTGAACAGCTTTTTGTCTGTCTCTCAAATCACCATCTCAGTTCATCAGGTTTTTTTTACTGGTTACTTTGTAATTCCATATGTGTCCCTTCATTGTTTTATATGTTAATCAATTGTTATAAACTAGAGAAATATCTTTAAAATCACCATTTGTAAAAATGTAATTTATAAATTTATAAATCATTTCAGAAAAAAAAAAAATAAAAATATATATATATATATATATATATATATATATATATATATATATATATATATATATATATATATATTTTTTTTTTTTTTTTTTTTTTTTTGAAATGATATAAATATTTCTATTTATAAATTACATTTTACATCCAAATATTCATACATTTAAGGGCATTATGGGTATGCAACCTTTTTTTTTTCCTAAATTGACTTTTTTACTTAACTAAACAGGGGTAAGACAGCAGTTCTAACAGTTCTGTCATACTTGCTCTTGATGTCAAACCTAAAACTTCTATTTTCTCCAAATGTCAGCGATTTCTAACAGCATCAATCTCGTACCTTTGTGTGTAAATGCAGTTGATTTAGTGCAAAAGCAGATTCAAACAACATCAAACCTGTGACCTATAAACATCTCTCTTTTGGGATTCGGCGTTTGAGGTATAACGCATAAAGTAACGAGATGATTTGAAAGCTGTCTGAACAAAAAACAAGCAGCTCGGATGTGAAAGAAAAAAAAATGGTTTAGTCTGCAGAAAAACAGCATAACGCCCAAACAAGGCATTATAATAAAACACACAGACACAGAGATACTGCCAAAATAAAAATAGACATCCCACAGGTTTTCTTCATGCATACATTTATTATTTATTTTTGCACATATATATATGTACTATACCTGCATAGTGTTGTAACTGAGAAAGTAAGACAAGACAAATGCTCACCCATTTACAACAAGTTTGCTCCTACGTCTAGTGACATACATTCAACCAAAAGCATTAATGAAGCATTAGGTTCTGATATTGATTATTTTGATTAGTTTTGGATCAAAAATGCTTCTGTGATTCATCCTAAAGATACTGGATGGAGCTTTAGCACTCCACACAACCCAGATCATGTAGTTCATACTTAAGACCTACACATACTCACACATACACCACTGACTGAAATGAACCTAGACAACAGTCAATTGTTAAAGCCAATCCACATTTCTATAGTGCACGCTGTGAGTGCAAACAGAATAAAGAATAAAATAATAATGCTGCACACCTTTACAGTGCAAACATGCAGGTCAGTATCCTCTGCTGAGAGGCACAAAGCACTGCACCATTAAAATATCAATTCACCAAAGTCAAAGCTCACCTGGTCTTAAAGGGTTTATTGGTTTATTTCACATTACACTCAAAACAGACCCATGAGTAATTAAGATAATTAGCACATGCCTTTTGCCATGTGTTTTTTTAGCCACACAAGGTGTACTTTTCCCATCATTACGATAGCAAAGACACACTGACACATGCCCTCAATTAAGCTGCGTGATGAGCAGACGATGGCTCGCCTACAGAGGTTGAACAATGAAACTGAAACACCTGGTTTTAGATCACAATAATCTATTGTTCTGATGGACAGTTCTTGAGGTGCACATTGAATTCTGCCGTGATTTGAGCAGTCGTGGTTTTATGTTTTTTGGATACAATCCAGGTTAGCACCCAAACATCCCTTTCAGACAGCTTCCTCTTACAGCGTCCACAGTTAATCCTGTTGGATGTGGTTGGTCTTTCTTGGTGGTATGCTGACATTGCCCTGGATACTGTGGCTCTTGATACTTGATCACAAAGACTTGCTGTCTTGGTCACAGATGCTCCAGCAAGACGTGCACCAAGAATTTGTCCTCTTTTGAACTCTGGTATGTTACACATAATGTTGTGTGCATTGCAATATTTTGAGCTAAACTGTGCTCTTACCCTGCTAATTGAACCTTCACACTCCGATTTAGCCATGAAACCTCTCACACTAGAATGACAGGTGTCTCCGTTTCATTGTGCAACCCTTGTATATATCAACATGAAAATGGATAGATAATAGATAATATTGATAATACTGTCTGCAACTCAGACAAAGAACATTTCAATTACATTTTCTATTCTCTTCAGTAAATTTGCTTTGGAAGAGATCTCCATCGTTTGTGCTGATGTAGTGGTACAAAGAAAATGTCAGAGCATATCCAGCGAAGATTGATGTAGGTTTTACAAGTGGTCCCGGATTACAATAAAAAAAAAATTGGGAGTAAAACAATCTGCTTCACATAATAAAAAAAAAAAAAAAAAAAAAGATTAGGCAAACAATGCTGTCTGTTCTGATTTGTAATCATGAGAGAAAACTTTGGAGACAATACCTCAGAAATTGTAATTAAACTAATCGCTAACTCTCATTCAGGCAAGGCCCACTTTAATAGCGTAGCAATTACGGAAAACAAGAAATGTTCCCGGGAATGTTTTATCAATTATGTGAAGATGCGGTGGAGTATTTCATAATTTGTCCAAAAATAAAAAAGTTAATTTGCATCCTTTTCGAAAGAAACAAGCCAAAACGGCTCTGTTTTTCACAAACACCCATTTGCATTGTTTGCTGGTGTGTTTGTTCATGTGTGTGCATGTTCCTCTCCATACTAGTGAGAAATTATTGTTGACCGAACTGCTTTTGTCAACACGCCGCGCAAGAATGGACACACGCACTTACTCAGCCTCGTGTTTTTGTTTTTTTTTACATGGCTGGGCTCAGAGGCTGATTAGCGCTCGCTCACTTGAGCCAATTATCACTTGCTTCCGGTGTGGCGACTCCGAGCTACAACCCGATTCAGAGAAATGAAGGATAAACGTGAGAGAGCATCCCTAGAAAAACAAAAAAAGGATGATGATGGACTCAAATTGGTCAGAATAGAAGAAAAAAAAAAAAAGAGCAGAACAAAGAGGCCCAATGAGCTCTGAGCCACATACAGCATCCGGCACGAGAAAACTAACATTGTCTTCTGTTCCGCGCAATAAGCATCCTAAGCGCGATGGCCATTTTAATGCAGTGTAATTTTAGAACAGTACACCGTGTGCCCGGGCCGAGCGCCGCTAATTCAATTCAGGAAAGCTATGGGCTGGCTCTAACAAGGACACATAAATATTCCATTATTGAACCTCCATTAGGAGTAAACTGTTAATTCTGCAAGACTTCAGTCCTGAAAGAAAAAAAAAAAGAGAGAGAGCATGATTTCACCAACGCTGGAAACAGAAGCCAATCTATAATATTGTGACCTTCTGGTTGCCAAACGTCTGGCTGCAGTGAGTCCTCTTAAAGTGACTCAGTTATTTTTCTTTCTAAACAAAGCTTGAACTGTAAATCTAGATGGTATTTTTATGCTTAAATAATATTAGGTTGATGCTCTAATTGTTCCCAGTGAATGCAGCTACAAGTGTGTCTAAAAAAAAATTAAAAAATAGAATGTGAAATATTATATAGATGTATTACACACAGAGTGATCTATTTTACGCGTTTATTTATTTTATTGTTGATGATTATGGCTTACAGCCAATAAAACAAAAATTAAAAAAATCAGTGTCTCAGAAAATTAGAATATTCTGTATTCTGTATTCTGGGCATTGTGCTGGAAAAGTCCTGCTGGAAAATGAAATCCACAGCTCCATATAAGTTGTCAACAGAGGGAAGCATAAAGTGCTGTAAGATTTACTGGGAAAACAAACAGCACTGACTTGAGACTGTATAACACAGTGGATCAACACCAGCAGATGACATGTCTCTCCAAACCATCACTGATCATCAGTAAATTTTACATTTCATTTGTAAATCAAGGGAGCAGAGTCTGGAGGAAGAGTGGAGAGACGCACAGTCCAAACTGCTTGAGGTCTAGAGTGAAGTTTCACCAATCAGTGAGGGTTTGGAGAGACATGTCTGTCATCTGCTGGTGTTGGTCCACTGTGTTTCATGAAATCCAGGAGATTTTACAAAGCAAAAACATTTAAAATAGATAGAAGGAATAAATGCTTAAAATAGATTACTCTGTGTGTAACACATCTATATAATATATGTTTCACATTTTGAACTGATTTCCTGAAATAAATAAAAAAAAATGATATGAGTGGTATGAATAAATAATAAAAATTATGTTCCCAATGTGTTTTGGATAAGGCATTAATTGGATAGTAAATTGATGATAGTGTATGGCAATATGTAAAGGTATCCTAGAACTTAAAACTGCCCTGGTCTGACGTAACATCAACCTAAAAAAAAAAAAAACTGTTGTGTTCTTTAAAAAACAAACAAAAAAAAAAAAAAGTAAAATTGAGCTGAAAAACATGTACACTCCCTTTTTTATTTTACTAGCCACAAATGAACTGAATTGGTACCCAAAAGAGAAAAAAAGATTATAAAAGATTTCTAATAATAATAATAATAATAATAATAATAATAATAATAATAATAATAATAATAATAATAATAATAATAATAATAAACAACTATGTGTCTAATAATAAAATAAAAATCATGTTTAATTCAGATGCAAACTAACAGGGTTGTAAAATCACATGTAGGCTTTATTCATCACAACCAAGTCACATACTATTTCTACATGGCAAAATAACTTTAATATGTTTTTTGACATTTAAATTGCACTTTTTTGCAATATATTTCAATAGAGAAATTAGTACAGGATTCGTTTTAATTGGCTCTACATGGAAGTTTGCAAAAAAGCAAAGATATGTTCAATTTGCTCAAATTTGCCCAAACTTATTGAGTGCTCTTATCTTGATTGCACTGACCCAAAGTGCATCTTTCTCATACTTTTCACCCTGAAAACAGCGGCTTAAGTACGTTTTATCGAGAGAGGCATCAGTAATTGGTTTTCGTTTTTCAATTCTGCAGTGGTAATTATTATGAGCGGAGTTGTCTGTTGTTGCAATAGCCTCGGAGGAACGTAATTAATTGATTTATCTTGGGTCACTTCTCAACAATATCAATATATTCTTCTGTCTGGCTCGACTATTAGATATGATAAAAGCGTGACACGGGGGAATCAGTGCCATCGTCAGCCCCAGACTCCAGCACTCATCTGCTGGTAATCACACACTCCATCATTTTATTAGTCACCATCGTGATATTTACAGTGCCTTACAGTGCTTCGCCGCCGTCCTTCTTGTCTGCGCTCTGAATCCCCCTGTTAAAAAAAAAACGTTATTATCCTTTAAGCACCAGAGCACCATGGAGACCGGCTGGGAGTGAGGCCAGACGTTTCATCTCAGTGCAGACCAAGACTCGAGTTTCGTAGCTCTAAAATTAGGCCTAATGTGGAACATCCACTGTTCTCACTTCTTCGTGACCCAACGGTAAAATCCTCAGTCAAAGATTAGCGCTGTCATCTCCCAAGGCATCTGCCAGCTCCACAGTCTTCAACATGCACTGCATGCATCTACGGGGAGCGAAACTCAAACGGGATTACAGCGTTCTTCAAAGGCAGCCTGCGAAAATAGAGCGATTGATGCAAAAATAACCCTAGTTTGCCTAGGCAAGAAGGTGAGGCAGGGGGATAGCGGCACATTAGAACACAAAGACAATTCATTTTGTTCGGGAAATGGCAACAAGTTGTGCCGGGGAAAGAAAAACGAAAGTAAGGCTAATCCTGGAGAGAGAAAGGAAAGGCTTAAGGGCTACAGACACTTCTGATCTGATGTCTAAATCTTTGATTTAGCCCAGAAAAAGCACAGCCTTGTGAACAGGGCGAGGAAAGTGTGAATGGGCTTAAAAAAAACAGACGTAAGTTGCTTTGATGCAAAGAAGTTCAAAAGATGTTTGTGGGTGAGCGTAGCCTACAAAGAAACAAGCTGGCTCTCGGTTCATTGGCCTTCAGCAACCCAAGGCCAGCCTTGAAATCCAGTGAAACTCCGTGTACCCAAACTGGCGTTTGTCCTTTGTAGAAATTTAGAGCTTTAGAAATGAGCAATGAAATAAAAAAAAAATGTGTGGAGCAACTCTAAGTGCGGTATGACTCAATAACTACAACTGTACAGGTAAAGAAGTGGTTAATACTCTAAAAAAATATAAGAGCTTCAAACATTGGTTTAATATGAAGGTTTAATATAATAGGTCTGTCCTACGAATAAGTAGTTAAACAACTGAAGAAGAAAAAGAACTGCTGTTGTGCCGACATCATAAAACAGTTTGGGCACAATACTGTGATATTGCACTTGTGATTCTTGGTGATTCAAGGAAGGAGGCAGAATTTGGCACAACACCTGGAAAGGCAACTTGCCTGATTGGAAAAAATACTGCTGCCATCTGACACACAATCCTTCTAAAAACCAATCAGTGT
Source organism: Astyanax mexicanus (assembly GCF_023375975.1). NCBI lineage: Eukaryota > Metazoa > Chordata > Actinopteri > Characiformes > Acestrorhamphidae > Astyanax > Astyanax mexicanus. The sequence continues at coordinate 11,452,138 of NC_064421.1, forward strand.
CAAGTATAGAGAGATCAAGCCAATGTAGATGGTGTAGTGATGGTGCAGGATGTAGCAAAGCTCTTTAGCACAATGAACTGCAGGGTGAAACCAAAACTAACTGAACCAAATGTACCATATACTGTGTACCATACCAAAAATTTAATTTTGAAGGCATTAAAGCTATACAAGAACATATGTGGAATCATTTAGCAAACAAAAAAGTCATAAAACAAACTAGAATATGGTTTATAATATAGATTTGGATTCTTTTCTGCGCACTATTGGATCTAAAAGTGTCAGACCGGTGCACTATATGTGTCGCTAAAATAGTGCCCTTGGTATTTTCTTAGTGTCTTACACTCTGTCAACAGTCTATTTTCACGTCTTGCACCCAAGCCATTAATTGAAGTAGTGGTCTGAAAGTATGGTGTGTTCAAGTACGTTTCTGGTGTGTTTCTATCTTGGCAGTGGGAAAGATGCGCCACTGACTGATTAAAACCCTGACAACAGTCAATAGGCAGCCACTCAATCCTATCATAGCCAAAGTCACTATAGATTGCTTAAAAGGGTTCTTGGTATTTTAATCTCAGTGTCTTCATAAGGGAGAGTCACCTGGAATAGTTTTCTCAGAGTCTTAAAGAATCTTGAGTTCCTGGAGGTGCTGAAAAATAGTTGCTGTTTTTCCTTCATGTTGTGAAGCTACAGCTTATCCTTAATCATCAATAAAACTGAATTATCTTTATGTCTTTAATATTTATATACAATGTAGAAAATGATATAACTTAAATAAAGAAATAAAGAAAAATATTGATTGAGAGGTCGTATCCAAACTTTCGAGTGATACTGTATAATAAAACAAACACACTCTCTTGTGTACTTCTAGATGTGAAAACGTCTTTACACTGTGTTTTTACTTCTAGGCACTTTTAGTTTTTGAAACTGATGTTTGTTCTTTCTTTTCTGACCCATTCCAATTCATCTAGCTTTAAAAAAAAAAGCTGTAAAATCTCTTCAGATCAGTGGTAACTCGAACAGGCAGCCTCTGCAGTGATGCTAAAACAGGTGTAAGATGCTCTCGATGGGTTTTATTGACAGATGCTGACTGCAGCTGTCAAACGAGGCTTAATCAGAGATTTCTGCACCTCCCTCGGCGAGTGCCAATATTTTTCCTCCCAGCGTGGAGTATTTGATCTCTCGGCTAAACTCATCATTCTTTTATTATAACTGCAAACATCCTCAAAAACAACACTGTCCACGACTGTCCATCACTGACCAATCAAAAGAGACCCCGCACTGTGAGCGTTTCCCAAACATGAAACACACCGATACCAGCAGGAATCATCCCAGTTACGGGAGCTTGAGCCGGGTAAAACAGGCCTTTGGTATGCAGATGCTGATAACTGTCCATCAAGAGACCTCCCTCAGAGATAACACTGCCCAGAGCAAAAAACACTCAATCTGCCGATGCTTATAAAATACATACAGGGCATAAAGTTATTTATCTATTTATTTATTTGTGCTGGAATAGTTACAGTGCCCTCCAAAAGTACTAGAACAGTCAGGCCAATTCCATTATTTCTGCTGTAGACTGAAAACAACTGGGATTAACTGTATATTAAAAGATGAGAGGAGATCACCAGTTCGAATCCTGTTCATGTAGCTTGCCATCGGCTACCGGAGCCCTGAGAGAGCACAATTGGCCTTGCTCTCTCTGGGTGAGTAGATTCTGGGTGGGTAGATGGCGAGCTTTCATCCCCTCATCACTCCTAGGGTGATGTCGATCAGCACAAGACTGCGTCTGTGAGCTTATGTATTGGAACCGAGTCTCTGAGCTTTCCTCCGAGTGCACTGTGATGCTACTCGGCAATGCTGCATCAGCAGGAGTTCGAAAAGAGGTGGTGGCTGACTTCAGATGCATCAGAAGAGGCATGTGCTAGTCTTCACCCTCCTGGTGTTGGGGCATCACAAATTATAGGGTCCTGACGGGTCCTAATGAGTGGGTTTGGTAATTGGGTGTGTAAATAGTGGTATAAAAAATAGAAAAAAAAGAATGATAAATAAGCAACCCATATTACTTGTGAGAAAAAGTATTAAAACGTGATTATCAGATTGTAGAGGAGTAACCAACATGAAAAACAGAGAGCTATCAATGGGTGAAAAACAATCAGCCATATTTTTTCATAGCCAGTAAAACCATTTGAAATGTCCTGAAGAAGAAAGTCATCACTGGAGTACTAACTAACTGATGTTGAAGCTACTGAACACGTTATGTGTCATGTGACCGAGAAAGGCCAAAAACTCACTGGTCCACCTGTTTTTTTTTTTATTTTTTATTTTTTATTGCAGTTCGTATGCAAGAGTTTTATCAGTGAGTAAAAGTGTGAAAAATTTCTTATGGACGTCTCCCTGAGAGACTAATCCCGTCCAGATAGGGCTTTATTCGCTTTAATTCTCTCTCTCTCTCTCTCTCTCTCTCTCTATATATATATATATATATATATATATATTAAGTTTATCTGTTCCAATAATTTTGCTCAGAAGAAAAATGGCTGTGCATCAGATCTAGGCGTAAATCCCAGGAAATAAAAGCTGAAATGTTGATCTTTTATTTTTTTTATATTAAACCCAAATTATTATTATTATTTTTTGTCAACAGCAGGAATAATGATATTAGACTCGCTGTTCCAATACTTTTTGTGGACACTGTATGTCTCACATCTGTGTTCATTCACACACACACACACACACACACACATACTCACATATATGCAGGAATATCCAAACGAATATCCCATAACTGGACAGAGAGCAGACATATTGTAATTGCATCAGAGTGCAGATCAGGAGAAATGAGGGGTGTTCTCTCTGCTCTGGAAGGTGCGCTCTGGCTGTAATTGAAGCTCGTTTCAGTATTTGTCTTTTTGCTGTGGAGAGCAGTTACGGTCATTTTGTGCAGAGACAGACTTGTCAATTAAGTAATGTTAGGCAGGCTGTGTGTTTTGATGGAATGAAAAACAATATTATACAATAATATTCAGTTTAACAATGAGACAACGTCCTCCTCTGGACATGGCTAGAACTGCACAGGCCTTTATTTTGGAGGTTTATAATATATAATATCAGGTAAATGTGACTATTAAAATAAGAAAAGCACCTAGATAGATAAAAAAAGACAATTGTTTCAATTACGGACCTTGTAAAAAATATAAAGTGTAAATATGATTATGTATAATATTTGCAAAGCAGATTGCAAAATTAAAAAAAAAAAAAAAAAACAGTGATAAATGTATTCATTTTCTTTTTTATTTATTTCATTTATTTTTTTTGGACCCCAAAAAAGTATTAAAGTAATTTTACAAAGTGAAAATTCTCTTATTAAAAAAATAGTTTTGCTTATTTTTAAAACAAAAAAAAAAGTATTAAAGTAATTTTACAGAGTGACATTTTCTTATTAGCAAATAGTTTTGTTGTTAAAACCAAAAACCTATATAACCTTTTTTATTATTATTAATAATGATTTAAAAAAAACACTTCCGCCTCACAGCAAGACGGCCTGGGTTTGATTCCCGGCTGGGGCGACCCGGGTCTTTCTGTGTGGAGTTTGCACGTTCTCCCCGTGACCCTTCACGGATAAAGCGGTTGACAATGAGATGAGATGAGATGAGATTTAAAAAAACAAATCTGTCAAATGACTGACACCCTTTATTAGATGCAATTGCTACAAAACAACTTATTTTTTTTATGAGAAATTCTACATACTGTCACTTTTTGACAAAAAAAAAAACATTTAACTGTATCTACAAAATAGCAACTTTACATGAAAGACAAAAGAAATATTTTTAATTACTTTTACTTATACTTTTTTAAGATGCTTTTCCAAGTCATTTTTTGGCATTTCTATTGGTCCGCTTAACTTAAGTAATTTTGATATAATGCCTTTTAAGTCTTTTTTACACTTTCTTTAAAATGTATAAAAACTAATTAAAACAAATGAGATTTATTAAAGTTTTTTTTTTAAGACAATAATGTATTATGTGTAGAATTACTAAAAAAAAATAATTAAAAAGCATATTTTTTTCTGTACAAACAGACTGATAATTAACATACTTTTATTTTTTTATGAATCCAAAAGCAAACTTTCAAAAAAAAAAAAAAATAAATAAAATAAAATAAAAATAATCAAGCAAGGTAAAAGCCAGTTACTAAATGTTGATCTAAAGCTAATTACACAGGATAACTATCACAGCAAACTATCCGGCAGTAACTTCTGGCAGTTCATTGAGGACCCTGTTAACTTATATTTAGTTGGAGCGCATTCATATTCAGGTACAGTATCGGCTCCCGGTGGCGGTGTTGTGTGACTGAGCTGTGAATAATTAAGACTCAGTACACAGCTCCGAGGCTGATATGTTTGGAGAAACATCCTGTGCACCATAAAATGTGATGAGTTTTGTGTTGGCTCGTCTTGGCCCCGCAACCCTGGCTTTATTGCACGGCTCAGTTCATTAACGGAGGACTGGAATGATTTGATGTCACATGAGTAATTTGGGGTCGCTCCATAGCAGAAGGACGGCGTCTGCTTTGGGAGCGGGGACGGGGTACCGTACCTCCAGTGTTCTGCAGAGACTCGCCATTAACCATTTGAACTCTAGGCTGTTTTGGTGTGTTTTTTTGTCTCAAGTCTTATAACACAGTCATTATATCAGTTAGACACATGCCCTGATCTCTTTTACTCCAGAAGCCACACATCTGTTTAAAAATATAATCATTTAAAACGTAAAAGGAAGCAGAATTGTTATATTTTCCTGGAACTGGCCATTTTTGGTCAAAATTTTACCAAGCGCCTGTTTTTTTTTAAATGTATTTTTGAATATAAAGACTTTAAATATATTCACGCCTAAGATATATTTTCAAAAATGGTTAGACTAGAGTGTTTATGAGTTGAAAGCATACGAATATTGATGATATTGAGTTCATTACATGGCTTATTAATTAATACTTTGACTAAATACATGGAGAAACAGCATCAGGCGGATTATTTTTCTTGATAATCAATAATCACACCTCTAGGATACATGTAGATACTAATAACCTGACACTCAGAGCAGCCTATACCTTTCAGTATTTTTAGTATCAGGACACACAAAGAAAACTATATACAAAAATGTAAACGTTTTAATCTAAATAAATAAAAAAGGTTTAGTGCAAAATAACTACTTAGTAAAAATGTGCAAGTACAATAAAAACTATATAAAGTAGTGCGCACACCATACCTAGCTTTAGTTTGAGTAAAGCAGGGAGTTTCACACTTTTTCTGTGGACACTTTTGAGTCTTTATTTACTGATATTATTTGGTTTGAAACATTATATTAATATGTTTGAAGCACTAAAGATAAATAATATTGGTTGGGGAAGGAGATCTCACTTTGTTTTTCTCAATGGGTTTCTTGTAGATTTAGCTTTACCGCACTGGGCTCCACCCTTTCTAACCATATATGGAATATGTTTATGTGTGAAGGGATTCCTGAGTAACTAAGCTGAGAACACAAGGTGCGATTTTGGATGTAAAATCTGTCCGTAGGGTTCTAGCAGTTAATGCACGATATAGGACTCGGAGATTGTTTCCACAGAAAGTCCACAGAACGGGGTTTTTATTTCAGGTTTGCTGATTATATTCAGCAGAGCTGTTAAGCAGATGCTGAGGACTGCAGTTCCAACCTAATTTCACTCATCATGTGGAAAATCAGCGCTGCCAGCTGCGCTCATTATTTGACCATGTCAGACCACAGAGATTATTAAAGCCAAGATTTGGCCAAAAAGCAATTTTACATGTTTTCCCTTTTATCACAAATATAGTTGAGCTGGCACGCCATGTCTGGCGTCCTCAGTTAGCTTGTTTACCAGAGGAAAAAATGAATGGTGGAATGGCAGGGCAAAAATGACGGAAAATAGACAAATATCAAGAGTAAAAATGGCTCAAATGCAATTAAAAGCACTAGAACCACAGACAGACACCATGTTCATTTTTCATATTCCACTTTAAAATGTTTCTATACTGCAAACTCTAAACTATTCACTAAGCCTTTGAGAACTCTCCTCACTGCTGCAGGATGTGAATGGTGTATGCAAATGGTGTCTAGAGGATGGAACGCCCAGAAACTGCTTTCTTACAGAGAAATGGTTTTTGCTGTTTTGACATACTGATATTGTTTGTGCATCCTATGATGGCAACAACTGCAATCAAGCTTTATCGATAACTGGAAATGAGTACTTGGTCCACTCTTCTTTACAGAATTGTTTTAATTGCAGCCACATTGTAGGGTTTTCCAGTAAACATTTTCCAGCACAAATGTTATTGATGTTATTGCCTTTTGTGACCTCCTGGATGAGTTGTCCATGCCCTTTTCCAATAATTCCGGTCGGCCGGTCACTCCTGGGGAGGTTCTCCAGTGTTTCTATTATTCTCCATTTGTGAATAATAACTCTCGCTGTGTTCCGGTGGAGTCCCAAAACCTTAGAAATGACTTTGTAACCTTTTCCAGACTAATAGATGTTCAATATTGTTTTGCTGCTTCATGTTTTTAGACAGGTTCTATTTAAGTGATGTATTGATTGGTTGTGGCCTGGTTGTGTTTAGTAGTGAAATTAAACTCAGCGTTCTGAAAAGTGATTAATCACAGTTAATTTATGGGGGTGAGGGGCGGTTAGGTTGGTTGGACAGTTTTTTTTTCTTTTTCCCCTCAGTAAATGAAATCATAAAGTAAAAAAAACGGCTTTTTTATATTTACTCAGGTTATGCATAATAAAAATGCAAAATAAATAAATAAATCTGAAAGGGGGCAAATATTTCTCCTTGCCACTGTATAAATACACATTTTTAAAATGGAAAATAGAGAAATATCAGGAGGAAAATGTTTAGCCAAAAAATGTTTAATATTTTTTTTTATTATTAAACACATCTACTAAAGGTATTGGTCAGACGATCCTGCGAACTTCTGTGTTTCTGCCTCAAAAGCTATAAAGGGAAAGTGTGTGAATGAATTAAAAATTTAAGTTGGCTTGGAAAAGTGTGCTAATAAAATAGAAAAATGTAAATGGTTGTTAACTTTTGGGTAAATGCTAAAGTCCCAAAATGTTTGACTTAATAGTGAACTATCAATATTTATATATCAACATTTGTTTATCAATATTGAATATCAACATTTTTAGCCAAAAAACATTGGCTAATTGTTGGAATGCCAATACTTTGGCTAATAGAGGAGTGTCTAAAAGCCATTGGCTAATTGTTGGAATGCCAATACTTTGGCTAATAGAGGAGTGTCTAAAAGCCATTGGCTAATTGTTGGAATGCCAATACTTTGGCTAATAGAGGAGTGTCTAAAAGCCATTGGCTAAATGTTGGAATGCCAATACTTTGGCTAATAGAGGAGTGTCTAAAAGCCATTGGCTAAATGTTGGAATGCCAATACTTTGGCTAATAGAGGAGTGTCTAAAAGCCATTGGCTAAATGTTGGAATGCCAATACTTTGGCTAATAGAGGAGTGTCTAAAAGCCATTGGCTAAATGTTGGAATGCCAATACTTTGGCTAATAGAGGAGTGTCTAAAAACCATTGGCAAAATGTTGGAATGCCAATACTTTGCCTAACAGAGAAGTTGTTCTTCTCTAGAATCACTCAAATGACCATTTATAGCATCTTTACTTTCAGGACTGTATATTACACAAATTAGTATGTTTCCCTACAAGCAGCAATAAATCAATTAAATGTTTGAACACTCTGAAGGAAGCAAATAAATACAATTTAATTGTAAATCTATTACAGTGGCAGATCCTTTTTCCCTACTGAACAATAACTATTGAAAAAAGTAAACTTATTGTTTATCATTGCTTGAGAAAAGCTAAATTACTTGACAGTAAGACCTAATTTAGAAGCTGGAATTCAAAACAAGTTCAAAACAAGTGTCAAATTCCCAAGAAAGAAAGTCTGTCCCCAACAACTTCACACTTTTACACTTTGAGGAAAGCGTAAGATGCATGAGATGTGGAGTGCTCATGATGCTAATTGCGAGAAATGAGCTCACATTACTTTCTAGCCTCGTAAGCATTGTACTTTCAGTGCAAAAAAAAAATAAAGATGAAAATTTGAAGCACTAACATCACCTGGCTGAACGACTGTAATTAGGATAAGTGGATAATGTGTAAATGAGCTTTCTTAGCTCAGCTCTTTTTTTAAACGGAGATAGGTTCAGATTGTTCCTTTGTTGATTTGTTCATTACTCGCACATCGTGTCCATTGTCTTTACTGGGGGCTTCTGAAACTGGTGGCTGTGCTTCAGACGGTCATTTCAGCTTTCAGTGCATCCAGTTCTATAACTCAAAGAGTGTAAAAACTGTAGCCGGAGGGCACAGACAGTGCTACACTCGGCTGGGGGTATGTGTCTAGCACCAGACTACTTAATACACAATGACGAAGACACTCCCAGCAATAGCTTTCTCACCAGAGCCAAAAATACAGTAAATGTTGGATTTGTTGGAATGGCAGAGCAGAAAACGACAGAAAATAGACAAACATCAGGTGTAAAAATGGGTCAAATGCAGTCAAAGCACTAGAATCACAGATAGCATGTTTAATTTTTTTATATTCCACTGCAAAATGCAGTATTTCCACACTGCAGACTATAAACTGCTATGTTACCTTCTGAGAACTCTCCTCAATGCTGCAGACTGTGAATAATGCCGGTTAATGGTGTCTAGAGGAGGTTGGCACCGAATGTATGGGCATACAAGTTTGGCACCAAGCTACTAAGAAACTCCAAAACCCAGAAACAATACGTGAAAAAATAATGGTGCTTCATTAAAATGTGTAAAAAATAAGATAGATATATTTTTAATTGTGTATGTTTCACATTGCAGACTCAAAAGTGATCTGTTACCTTCTGAGAACTCTTCTCACTGTTGAATAATGGACATGAATAATGTCTGTTAATGGTGTCTAGGGGACATTGGTTGGCACCAAACTACTATACAACTCCCAGAAACAGAATGAAAAACTAATAATGTTTTGTTAAAATAGGATAAGATATAATTTTAATTGCTAATGTTTCACATTGCAGACTCAAAACTGACCTGTTACTTTCTCAAAACTCTCCATTCAAATCTCTGCTTCAAATCAAGGTCTAATTCTGGCCCAAATGCTTGGCAAAAAACATCTGGGCCAAATGCTGCATATGTCAACACTCTGGTTGCCGAGTATAATATTAAATCGACTTGATTTGCTTTGCTTAATTCTTGATTTAGCCAATCTTGCCATACCAGCTAAACTCGGCCCAACTCTTCATAGTATCTGAAGTATTTTTTTATGTTTCACTGCACAATATTTCCACAGTGCAGACTCCAAACTGCTATGTTACCTTCTGAAAACTCTCCTCACTGCTGCTGGCTGTGAATAATGTCTGTTAATAATGTCTAGAGGATGTTGGTTAGCACAGAGGCCACTTCAGTTTCTGAATCAGTTTCTCTCATTTAACTATTTCTAGGTTTATGTTTGAGTAAAATGAACATTGTTGTTTAATTCTATAAACTACAGACAACATTTCTCCCAAATTCCAAATAAAAATATTGTCATTTAGAGCATTTATTTGCAGAAAATGAGAAATAGTCAAATTAAAAAAAAGATGCAGAGCTTTCAGACCTCAAATAATGCAAATAAAACAAGTTTATTTTATAAAGTTTTAAGAGTTCAGAAATCAATATTGGGTGGAATAACCCTGGTTGGTTTTTAATCACAGTTTTCATGCATCTTGGCATGTTCTCCTCCACCAGTCTTACACACTGCTTTTGAATAACTTTTTGCCGCTCCTGGTGCAAAACATTCCTCTTGATTATATTCCAGAGGTTTTGCACTTTGCTAAAATCAAAGAAACTCACCATTTTTAAGTGGTCTCATGTTTTTCAGAGCTGTAGGTCTAATTTTGCCACTTGTGCCAACACTCTGGTTGCCAAGTATAATATGGAATCGACTGGCTTTGCTTTGCCAAACTCTTCAGTTACCGAGTACAAAGCACATTTTTCCCACTTCCCCATGACCCATGCTGAGTCTTAGCCATACCGGCTGAACTCAGTCCAACTCTTCATGATATCTGGGGTACAATTTTATGTTCCACTGTACAATATTTCCACACTGCAGACTCTAAACTGTTCTGTTACCTTCTGAGAACTCTCCTCACTGCTACAGACTGTGAATGGTGTCTAGAGGAAGTATATATATATATATATATATATATATATATATATATATATATATATATATATATATATATATATATATATATATATACGTATATATGCAGGTTTGGCACCAGATCACAGGTTACATATATAAAAGGTATTTAGAGCTGCCTCACAGCAGCAATGTGAAACTCCGAGCAGTGGCTTTCTCACCAGAGTGCAAAATGAGGCAAAATGAGGCAATGTTTCCATGGATACAACAGTTAGGAGAGGCAGCGAGTGCCTTGTCTTCCTGAAGCTTCTAACAGCATCTCTCAGAACTCGCTCTCGCTCTACTCAGAAAAGCGAACGAGAGAGAGAGAGAGACACAGAGAGAGAGAGCGAGAAAGAGAGAGAGAGAAAGAGAGAGATGAGTTGCATATATAGAATCTCCTCTGTAATATCAGAGCAGCTACAGGCTGCCACAAACCTGTACAAATTACGCTCGCCAGCTCTAATGCTTCTTAATTACTTCAACAAATAGCTGCAATTTAGAGACGTGACAGTTCGTCCCCGCGTTTCGAAAGCACCATTGATCCGGAGAACCTTAACCACAGCAGGCCTAAGCCACTGGAAATTAAACGCTGTTCCACCTTCTGCCCAGCATTTCTCAGCATTTCTCAGTTCACTTTCCGTAAAGTAGTTTTTTTTTTTTTTTTTTTTTTGTCCTGGAAAACATTAGCAATCGATGTTAAAACCACAAATATGGGCATTGAGTGGTCAAGCAGTCTAAAGCACGGCCACTACGATGGGGTGGGCAGATGGCGCTCTTTCCCCTCATCATCACTCCTAGGGTGATGCCGATCAGCAAAAGGTATCTGTGAGCTGTTGTATCAGAACCGAGTCACTGCACTTTCCTCCAAGCGCACTGTGATGCTACACTGCAGTGCTGCATCAGCAGCAGTTTAAAAAGAGGTGGAGTCTGACTTCATTTCATGTATCAGAGGAGGCATGTGCTAGTCTACACCCTCCTTGTGATGTTGCATTACTAGTGATATAGGGGGATATACAGCTGTGTGGAAGATAAATGGGTGGGACATTCAGTCTCGCTAAATTGAGAGAAAATGGGAAGAAATTAAAAACGAAAAAAAGCATGGGACAATAATCTACATATATTTAATTTTAAGTCATTTGGGAGCATCTCAATGGGTCCATTTATCATAAAATTTCAACTTAATGTAAATAGCATCAGCCAGATTCAAATTATGTCACAAACTAAAGAAAAAGCACAACACAAATTTAAATGCATTGCTGTTTTGTGTCATATTTATATATTTGAGTTGACATATGTATTTTTTTATAATTCTGTTCAAAAACGTTTTCCTATTTTTAAATTTTTCCCTAATTTACACAGCCAATCACAAGTAGCATCACAGTGTGCTCGGAGGAAAGCGCAGCGACTGTGTTCCGATACATCAGCTCACAGAAGACTTGACATCACCCTTTGTAGGGAGCAAGGCCAATTGTGCTCTCTCGGGGCTCCGGCAGCTGATGGCAAGCTACATGACCGGGATTCGTACAGGCCATTTGGACCACAACTTTTTTATAAGATATAGATTACATTATCTTGACTGAAAACAGAACATTTTAAAAATATTTGACGCAAATCTTTATTATGCGCTATAATATACGTTCCACTGTGCTCCCCCTGCCCGGTATTTAATCTAGACATTATAACGTATGTTAGGCACACCCCGTTCTTTCACTGAAAGGTACGTGTGTGCTTACGAGACCTCTCATGAATATGTCAGAACAAGCTGTCAAAGCATTGCCTCCACTGATGTCTAAAAGCTGCCCTTTGGTCTGAAATGTCACCGCGTTTTAGCTTGATTAGTCACAACTCCTCTTCAAGGGGAGTCATTGATTGCCAGAGCAAAGCAACTTGTTTAGGTCCCCAACAGATGTCCTCTCATTTCAGCTGGGTCTGATTTTAATGCCGCTGCCAGTTATATAACCGCAGCCCCACAAACACTGCCACCCCACAATATCCAATCATCTACCACAGCGAGCCTTAATTCAGCTGCCCAGTGTATGCTAATTCTGTAGAATAGGTCGCTTGATTGCAGTAAATGGAATAAATATTACTGTATATTTACACAAGCTTTGATTAAAGCTGATTATAATGTCATATATATATATATATATATATATATATATATATATATATATATATATTTATATCTGTTATGGAAAAATCTTATAAAAGGAAAACTTTTATTGAAGTCAATGTAAAAAATAAAATTCTGTCTAATTTCGACAGGTAAATTTATCCTGATATTTGGACACACAGACAACAACAATTAACTAATGTCTAAATACATTATTAATTATAACATTCTTAAGTATTAGAATAAAGCAATGTTTAATACTGTCTCAATTACTGTCAATCAATATTTCAGTTAAGGCATTCCTTAACCTTTTTACAATGTTTATTACTGCCATACGCCTTGTTAATGAATGTACCCTTATTGTGAAGTGTTACGGAGAGAGAGAAAAAAAAGATATTCTTAGACAAAAACAACAAAGGGAAAATAAGCAAGATAAAACAATTAAAAAAGAAAACAAATCAGGCACAACTAATATAAATATAAAGTTCTAAAAGAAGAACAGGTCTAAGAAAAGTTATGAAAGAAGAAATTATATGACAAAGTAAAAAACTTAAATTGTAAGAGCCCAAACTTAGTTTTTAATACTGATACTAAATTTAAAATGAAATAATAAGGCAGCTCACTCGTGTTTTTTTTTTTTTTTTCTTACTGTGATAAAGTGGGGACAAGACTATAAATGATTCATAAGCCTGATGTAACATAAGTGACAAAGACAATTTCAGAACTTGTTTTTAACATTTGGTTTTATGAATCACACACTGTCCTGTGATGATGCTCTCAGGACTGCTCTTTTTTAGTAAAAAAAAAATAATAATAAATAAAAAAACCTGAGACTGAGGTTTTAGTATAAGAGCCTGTATATATTTTATACAGTGATGCACCTGTATAATAATAAAAAAAATAGCATATCATTGAAAAGTTATTTTATTTCAGTAATTCAGTTCAAAATGTGAAAGTCATATATTACATAGATGTATTACACACAGAGTGATCTATTTTTAGTGTTTATTTCTTTTATTGTTGATGATTATGGCTTACAGCCAATGAAAATCCCAAAAATCAGTTTCTCAGAAAATGAGATCTTCAGACTTTTGGCAGTGTGGGCAGTGTGCCAAGTCCTGCTGGAAAATGAAATCTGCATCTCCGTAAAAGCTGTCAGCAGAGGGAAGCATGAAGTGCTGTAAGATTTTCCAGAATGATATATATATTTTATATGTACCTGTATATTATTGCTGTCTCAACTTCAAATTTCATTAGGTATGGACCAACAGAAATGCTCCAAAATCGGACATCCTTTCCGACAGCGAAACAGTTAAATTTGCTTGATAAATGTTCATATGTCTTAATCATTTCTAATTAACTGCTGTATACTAAAATCACAAATTATCAAATGAGAAATTTTATATTAAACTTAATATTATATGCCAGCTTAAGCTTAATTTCCTAGAAACCTAGAATATTATCCTAAACCTATGCTTTAAACATTCATTTATCACTTATCACTTATCCTAACATCTCATAACATACATTCTGAAACTTCCTGTTGTTTTTTTTTTCTGTAGTTTAAATATATAAACATATAAATAAATACATTTTTAAACATCATGGGTGTATTAGAACAGTGTGACTGCACTGTCTGTGTGTGAAATGTAAATCTGTGAAGTGAAGAGCCTGCTGCTTCTTCAGTTTAGAGTAGAGTTTTTGGAGTTGCCGGAGTTGCTGTAGTTCCGCAGTCGTTAGAGGACTTTTCTAATCAAATCTGATCACGATCTGACTGCAGTCTACAGGCTGGTGGTCCAGTTTCCCGAAGGCGTGCTGAGGAGGGTCTCCACAGGTGGAGAGGTTGTTTGGCTTCAGCAGAGGGAGCCAGATCCTCGGTCACTATCTGCTGCTCGCTGATCCATTATAATTCCTCACATGAGCGAGAGAGCCAACAAACAGATGAATAAATAAACACTTTTTGCTGTGAACTTCAATTAGGCACTTGTTTGACATGGACTGCTGCCGCTCGGAACTTCTCCAGGATGGGAAAAGGCGGTGGGAGGGAAGGCACTCCCGAGACCTATTATACGAGGTAATTTTGAGGCATACACAGAAGTTTGCGCGAGTTGTGTGTGTTGACTTTCAATGAGGTCAGCGGAGAGATTTGCCAGAAACTGAGGATTTATGGGCTTGCCATTAGGTGCTTGAAGCCGTGTAGAAAAAGGTACGCTAAGGTGTTCTGGCTCCAGCCTCTGATAAGCTCTGCTCTTGCATTTGAATGTAATTGCTTTGCTGATGCGTTGCTTTTCTGCCCATTCATAGTTAAAACTATGCAGCCCCTGCATAGAAATGTGCAATTAGCCAAAGTGATCACATGAGTCTCTGGAATAATCATGCAAAAATGATGAAAGAGGCAGTAATTTTGCACAATTTAGCCACGGAAATTCTGACCTCTACAACGTGAAATGTCTACAGGTCAAGCAGCTCTTTAACCTTGGTCACAATTGACCATGCAGCAATTCTCCGAATTCTGCCCGCTTAGGCAGGACCTCGACTCAGGAAAACAATCATTAGTTTTACCCACACGTGTCTGTCAAATCACTCTACTCCCACCTTTATGGGGCCAACCAATAGGGAGGAAAAATCCTGTTTGTTTCTTTATCAATGCAGGCAGTGTCACAGATGTAGCACAAATGATCCTTTTTCGTCTTTCTAAAAATGAATCTGCCATTTTTCTCCCCAATTTTGCTTGGCCGATTGTGCCACCCATTAAGTTGTATATCCCCCATCACTAGTGATGCCACAACACAAGGAGGGTGAAGACCAGCACATGCATCACAGCGCGCTCGGAGGAAAAGCGCAGCGACGCAGCGGTTCCGATACATCAGCTCACAGATGCTCACCTGTGCTGATCGACATCACCCTTTGGAGTGATAAAGACGGGTAAGGGTGCCATCTGCCCACCCAGAGGGAGAGCAAGGCCAATTGTGCTCTCTCAGGGCTCTGACAGATAATTAATAAACCCAATTTTAACCCAATTTTGGTAACTCTGATGAATTTACCCTGTGTAACAGGGCAGTCCTGATCCCTGAGCCAGTTTCATCATAACATTGTTGCTGGTCTTTGCGACTGCACTTGAGGATACTTTCAAGTCAAGTCAAGTCAAGTCAAGTAGTTTTATTGTCAATACTGCATATGTACAGGACATACAGAGAATTGAAATTACGATACACTCCTTCCCAATATTACAGCAAGTACAGATAATAGATATAATAAAAGAGAATGGGAGACACTATGAGTACAATACAGCAGGCACACAATAGACATACATGAGACAGAAACAAGGTGCAGTAGTGTGGGGAGAAATAGATATATAAATATAAGTAAAAAAAAAATATATATATATATATATATATATATATATATATATATATATATATATATATATATAATATATAAGAGTGGGAGACACTATATGTACAAAACAACAAGACACAATAAACATACGTAAGACAATAGTGCAATATTGATGGTGATTGAGATGGAATGACAGTATAAATAGTATATATCAGCAGTGCAAATATGGTATGTGGTATATATCTTAAGGCAGGTAAAGTGAATGAGTGCGTAAGTTCTTAAAAGTTCACAGTTTATGGGGAATTAAAGTGTGAATTGACAGTGCAAGTATATCAGATATTGGGTTTGTAGTGCAAGTCCGTTTGGAAGGGACCAGTACTTTGTGCATTGTAGTGCAGAGTTTCAGTACTTTATTAGTGGGGGGGTCAGGATGCTGAGTGAGTGTGTGCTGGGGGCAGGATTGGGATGGGGGTAGAGCAGGAAGAGAGTTCAGCATCCTCACAGCCTGATGGATGGGGCTGTCTCGCAGTCTGCTGGTCCTCGCCCCGAGACTCCGCAGTCTCCTCCCTGATGGCAGCAGGCTGAAGAAGCTGTGTAGTGGGTGGGAGGGGTCTCCTGCCAGACGGAGGGCTTTCCGTGTGAGGCGGGAGCTGTACAAGTCCTTAAGGGAGGGGAGAGAGGTGCCAACAATCTTCTCAGCTGCTCTCACGATGCGCTGGAGGGTCCTGCAGCAGGATGCTGTGCAGGCCCCGTACCACACGGTGAAACAGCTGGTCAGGATGCTCTCGATGGCCCCTCTGTAGAAGGTGGTCATGATGGGGGTGGGGGCTCCAGCTCTTCTCAGCTTGCGGAGAAAGTAGAGACGCTGATTTGCCTTCCGGGTCAGTGATGCTGAGTTGGTGCTCCAGGAGAGGTCCTCTGTGACGTGCACACCCAGGAACTTGGTGCTGCTCACCCTCTCCACAGCAGTTCCGTTGATGAACAGAGGTGTGTGCTGTGTGTGAGTTCTCCTGAAGTCCACAACAATCTCCTTGGTCTTCTCTGTGTTCAGAGAGAGATTGTTGTGTTTGCACCAGGAGGCCAGGCGGCTCACCTCGCTCCTGTAGTGTGACTCATCGTTGTTGCTGATGAGACCCACCACCGTCGTGTCATCATGAAGCATGTGGGAACCACCGCCTGACTCAGAGAGGTGTTATAGATGTCAGTATAAACCTCTGCGAGTTCCCAGGCACAGTCTCTCAGCACACGGCCAGGAATGTTGTCAGGCCCAGGAGCTTTCCGAGCATTGATCCTGCTGAATGCTCTCCTCACACTGTCTGGGGACAGCGTCAGCACCTGGTCACCAGGAGGAAGGATGGATTTCTGGGCGGGTGTGTTGTTGAGTGGCTTGAACCTTGCGAAGAACCCATTCAGGTCGTTCAGCAGAGATGTGTCGCTGTCACAGGTCTGTGGCCGTGGTTTATAGCCTGTGATAGACTGGATACCCTGCCACAGGTTCCGTGTGTCTCTACTGTCACTGAAGCGTTGGGAAATCTTCTTTGAGTACAGCCTTTTAGCTTTCCTGATCCCGCGGGACAGGTTGGCCCTGGCTGTCCTCAGGCCTGCCTGGTCACCTGTTCTGAAGGCTGCATTTCTAGCCTTCAGGAGCTTGTGGACCTCTCCTGTCAGCCATGGTTTCTGATTCGCTCGAATAGTGATGGTCTTGAGGTCGGTTACATCATCAGTGTACTTGGTGATGCAGGCAGAGACAGTTTCTGTGTATTCCTGAATGTCTGTGGAGTTGTTGTGGGTGGCGCCCGATAGCATGTTAGCCGCTCCAGCTGAACGGCGTGGTCCGGGACGCTGTTGTTGAGCCAGGTTTCGGTGAAAACATAAACACAACAGTCTCTCACGGTCTTCTGAGTTGACTGAAGTAAGCGGAAGTAATCCAGTTTTTTGTCCAGAGAGCGTACATTGGCTAAAAGCATGGTGGAGATAGCTGGCTTGTGTGGGTTAGCCGCTAGCCTCGCTCGAATACCCCCGCGCTTACCCCGCTTCTGCCTTCTCGCCTGCCGCCTGTGGCGCTTCCATTGTGGGCGAGCTGCAGCGGTGGGGGTCGGTGGGGGTGCGGGTGTCCGGAGCACGCCGCAGACTCGCAGTTCTTCTCGGAGTCCGCGGTTTAACTCCAAAAGTGAGTTTCTACCGACTCCAAGCAGAAACTCACGGCTGTAGGTGCGCTTCAGGACGTGAACGCACGACAAAGACGAACAAAAACACTGCGACTTACGAGACAAAAAACACGAAAACGCTGTTTCCTCGGAAGAGAGAGTAGCCGCTGCATGTGCATGTGCCGCCATCTTGGATTAAGATTTCATAGCATTCCCTCAAGGTACGAAAGTTCATTTCTATCGACATTTTTATCTTTACTTAGTTGAGTAGTTCTTTCCATTATATGGATTAGAACATTATTCAAACAGGTTATGAATAATTTGATGAAATTTGCTCATCTTGAAATTTGTGTACAGGTCTAGATGTCTTTCTTTGAAGATCTTAGCTAGATTGTTAAGTTTGAGGTCTTTCCTACTAAACTCCACCATACTTTTTGCATGCATAACTTCACAAGAAACTGTATTGCTTTTTAGGCTTTCGGGACTAAAATATCTCCAAACAAACAAAATCCTTCACTCGGCGACAGTGTTACTGTGGGTTAAGATGGGTAAAATGTGGACTGGAATCTGGACTGATGATGACTTATGTTATGTAATGTCTTGGTGGGTTTGTAATTGAACTATGTTGATACTGAAATGGAACTACAGTTGCAAGAAAAAGTATGTTATCCCAGTTGGGATTACTTGGATTTCTGCATAAATTGGTCTTTACATTTTTTCTAATCTTCATTTAAGTCACAACAATAGACAAACACTGTCTGCTTAAACTAATACCACACAAAAAATATTTGTTTGCATGGTTATATTGAACACAACATGCTGATATTCACAGTGCAGGGTGGAAAAAGTGTGTGAACCCTTACTTTAATGACTTTTCTAAAAGCTAGTTGGAGCCATGAGTCAGCCAACCTAGAGTCCAATCAATGTGATGAGATTGGATGTGTTGGTTAAAGATGCCCTTCCCTATAATAAACACTCACCAGTTTTGAGTTTTCTGTTCTTAAGAAGCATTGCTTGATGTGAATCATGCCTCACACAACAGAGCTCAAGAATTGTTGATTTGCATGAAGCTGGAAAGGGTTAAAAAAGTATCTCTAAAAGTCCTGATGTCCATGTGTTCACAGTAAGACAGACGTTTTACAAATGGAGAAAGTTCAGCACTGTTGCTACTCTCCCTAGATGTGGTCGTCCTGTATCTATCTATCTAATTTGCTCCTTCTTAGGTAGATAAATGATGATGAAAGAGGCAGTAGGAGTGTGAGAGCGATTCTGACCTCTACACTGTGAAATGTTTACAGGTCTTAGCAGCTCTTTAACCTCGGCCACAACCAACCACACAGTACAATTATCAGCTGATGGACTGTATAAATTCTTCTGCCCTCAGTTTGAATGCTGCCCACCAGGCAGGACCCCCAGCGCAGAAAAAACATCATTAGTTTCACTCGCACGTGTCCGTCAAATCTCTCTACTCCAGGCAAGGTGGACTCTCTATGTGAATCCCATTAAAAAAAGCAACCCATACAAACCACGCTGGCAAACACAAACCCCAGCGAACCCCCTCACCACCGGAGCGGAGCCGGACGCGGCCGCAATCAGAGAGAGAACACAAACAGCCAGCCCGAGCTAACCAATCAGCGGAGCCTCGGTGGACGCTTCACCTTTTCATGCCTTTTCATGCTTTTATATCAACCAGCTGCCGCCTCCTGGACTCTGCACGCATGATCGAAAATCAATGTGCAATCATACATGGTCTAATCCCCACGTGAGTGGCGGCAAACTGGCCACATGCAAGCGATATGGCCTCTGACAGAAACACGGAATAAAAGAGAAAGAGCGTAAATGTCAGCGGGGGTTAGGCTCATTTTCATCTGGTTTTAAATTCCACTTAATCATGCTGGAACAAAAAAAAAATGGATTGTGAGAGCAGATCATTTTACATTTAAAGGGCTTGTCCCATGTAAAAAAAAAGATTTTTTTTCTTTAATTGCTTAAAGAAACAATATATTTGAACACAAATTTAAGATTATAGAACTGATAACATGTAAGAGTAACATGTACAGTATTGATTTAAAGGGTCTCACTTTTGGCCAGCTATCAACCACACACTCCACAGCTTGATTTTAGGATGTGTCTATTTAGGAGTGTATTTGGTATCGAAAGGAAACTAAACTCCATTAGTTAATTAAAAACTCCAGCAGTCTGATCCACTCGTACCACTCGTAGGGATGGACATGGTCAGCAACAATACTCAGGTAAGATGTGGCGTTGACACAATGCTTAATTGGTACTAATGGACCAAAAGTGTGGCAGGAAAATATTCCCCACACCATTACTGCACCACCACCAGCATAAACCGTTGATACAAGGCAGGATGGATCCATACTTTTATGTTGTTGACGCCAAAGTCTGACTCTACCATCCACCAGAATGTCGCAGCAGAAATCATCATAGACTCATCAGACCAGGTAGCGTTTTTCCAATCTTCTATTTGTCCAATTTTGATGAGTCTGTGTGAATTTGAGCCTCAGTTTCCTCAAGTTCTTAGCTGTAGGAGTTGCTCCCGGTGTTCTGCAGCTGTAGCTCATCATCTGCCTCAAGGTTGGACGTGTTGTGCTGATGTTCAGAAATGCTCTTCTGCAGACCTCGGTTGTAACAAGTGGTTATTTGAGTTACTGTTGTCGTTCTATCAGCTGGAACCAGACTGGCCATTCTCCATTCTCTGACCTCTGGCACCAACAAGGCGATGGCGCCCACAGAACTGCAGAACGGTATCCGCTCACTGGATATTTTCTCTTTTTCAGATCATTCTCTGTAAACCCTAGAGATGGTTGTGTATGAAAATCCCAGTAGATCAGCAGTTTCTGAAATACTCAGACCAGCCCAACTGGCACCAACAACCCATGCCACGTTCAAAATCACTTAAATCACCTTTCTTCCCCATTTCTGATGCTCGGTTTGAACTGCAGCATGTCACCTTGGCCATGTCTACATGCCTAAATGCATTGAGTTGCTGCCATGTGATTGGCTGATTCAACATTTGCATTAATGAGCAGTTGGACAGGTGTGCCTAATGAAGTGGCCGGTGAGTCATAATGTTATGCTCAGTCATAAGGCAGTGGATTTAATCTAGAAGAAGCTTGTGAATAGCTTACAAATCACTTGGTGATTTGAATATGGATAATCAGAATGATCTTGGCCCCTTGTGTAACCTAAAGTGATTATCTGTAGCATTATTGTCATTTTATCCTGTAGAATTTCTATGATCCATAGGCTATCCTTACTCCAGACCCCAATAGCAAGAGCTTAGTAGATATGGGAGACGTGGGTATTGGTCCCTAAGTCCTGCTATCAATAAGCCAGCACTTTAACCACTGATCCCAACACTGTGCTTAGATCGGGCTGGCTAGTCAATAGAAGAAGACTAGAAACCTGTTTTTTTATGTATTTGCTACATTTGAGCGTTTTTACCAAAGAAATCGGAGGAAATTACATCCTAAAGGACTAATATGTATTGCAATTTCTGTATTAACTCAGGATGTGTCATTAAATATATAGAAAACATGCCCACTCCTTAGTCCAATTTCCACAAACCGGGTTGGCAGGTACAGAACACAACAGCATTGCTTTGGATTCTTCTAACAAAAGCTGACTATAAGAAATGTCTTTAATAGACAGAGACGTTTGAAAGCCTAGAGCCAAGAAGGACTCTTAGATGTACAGTATGCTGACCTTGCAAATTTTCTTCTAAACAAGTAAGCAGTGAGTTTCAGCTAAGGTTAGCTAACCGTATCTAGTTAATTATTTCAAACCAGTAGAAGGAAAGGGCATTTTAAGTAACCAACATCAACATTTTTAGTGCGTATTCTGCATTAAAATTCAGTGGTTTAAGGCAGGGAGTATTTGATATACAAGTAAAGTGTTCCAGACTAGTGCTGGATAACACTGTCACACCTCAACACACTAATGTGAACTGCTATTAGTCATGACATCCAACCAACATAACAGAAATACATATAAGCAAGAAACCTAAAGTTGTATAGCTGTATTTTAATTCAATTTAGCTGTGAATATGATTATACATTGCCATTACAAAAGTTGCCAAAGAACTCATCTTTCATGAAGTTTAAGTAAAGTTTTCAACCTGGCAACCCGTGCAGGAGCTTTGCGTTCAGCGAGACAGTAGACACCATAGACTATTCTTGAAACAAATTTAAAGATTTGCTAAATGAGGAACTCTTAAAATGAAAGCTTTAAAAAAAAAAAGGTAAAACTTTCTATGAATCAGGTACCTATAAAGCATTATAAATGCATTCATAAAGCTTCATAAACCATTCATGATGCTTCATAACACTTGACATAAGCCTTTCTAACTATACATAAATGTTTATAATCTCAAACATAAAACGTTATAACACCACTGTATAAAGCTTTATATCACAAAGCGATATAATGCATTATAAAATATTTGCATTCGCTGTTCTTAATAGTATTGGTGAGACCTGTTTCATAAAGCTTAATAGCAGCTTAGCCAATCAGCTTTGCCTCCTGCCCTGCCTCTAAACCCATACATCACCCAGAGGTGAGAGTTGAGTCAGCAAAACTCAGGGAGTTTAGTGCCCCTTTCCGACACTGTTTTATTTTTTTATTTTCCTGTCCTTCTTTTCCTTTGGTCCCATTGGCTGCCTGAGAATCTAGCTCCGCCACCCCCCCCCCCCCCCCCTTGCCTTCTATGCTTGGCAGGATCTGCGAGGGTTCAGTTCTTGGGTTGACAGAAGACCTTAAACTTATAATAATTGTTATCCATCACCATATTGATTGATTTCTATCCTTCTTTCACACACCTCACGTTTCCCGTGAACTCCACTGGAGATGCTTTAGAGCTGTTTTCAGTGCGTGACGTCCTTAAGGAATGAAAGATAATCTCACTCGAACGTCACATATCACAAGTGGACCTCGAGTGAAGGAAAAAAAATAAAAAAGTGAATGAAAAATAAGAAAAAAGTAGGCTATGGCCTCTTTAAAGGAGTCCCTTATGCTTTGCTCGTGGTGTGCAGCATTCAGAGCTGACTTTAAGACAGTGGCACTTCCTTCTGCCTAGTGTCGAAGCCCATTTCTCCACCTCGGTAATGATCTAAGCCAGCGTCCCTCCCCGCCATCTGTTCTTCAGTCACCCTGTAAAAACACTCCCTGGGCCCCCGAGACTGAGAGATGCCCGGGAATTAATGTCCCATGATCAGGCCCGCCGCTTCTCCGGCTCGCCTTTTCCGTTCCTGATTCCCACTCATGCAAATGGAGCTGCCCAGTGAGGACTCTATAGGGCTGTCATTAACACCGCTAAGCATACTAATGCGGCTAATCGGCATGCCCGGGGCACCCGCAGGGAGAGAGCAAGCCGCAATATGGTCACCTGTGTGTGCAGGTTAGTCCTGCGCTCTGCGTGTCACTCGGCCCACACACTGGAGTAAATTGCTCATATAAGGGAGGGAGATAGAAAGAAAAGAAAAGAGAAAAAAAACAATCTGTTCAATAAAGTGTGGTATTAAAGGCTGGAGGGCATGTGCGACCATGCTTTAGCTGAATAAACAACTAAATAAATCTTATCAAAGAGAGAACAAAATATAGGTAAACTTATAGGTAGAACTTGAACTAAATCACCTCAACTCCGTACAGAGTGTCAGGGTTGACGCAGGAGCAGGAAGAGGACACGACAAAGCAAATGCAAATGCAAATAAGTTTACAAAATGAGAACGAATAACCAAACAGGAATATATACAATAAATAAATATACAAAACAGATTAGACTGGGAACGAAGGGAACTAAGGAAAAGCATCAACCAAACAGACGTAAAGACGCACAAGAACCAACAAAGAGAACGGAAACACACAGACTATAAATACAGACGGACAAGGACAGGAAACAGGAAACACCTGGGACTAGGGGGTGGAGCTAAAAAAAAAAACAGAACAGGTGAGCAACAGGAGAGGAGACACAGAATACACAGGGTACATACAGAGGTTAAATAAACACAAAGAAACACGAGCACAGAAGGGAGACGACAGAGAACAGGGCAAAAACGTGACACAGAGGCTGTTTCTGTGCATTTTATTGCTATGTAAAAAGTAAAAAAAAAAAGTATAGCTTATTAAGGAAAAAAAAATATTATCATAGTAAACAGAATTCTGTTTTAAAATGTATATATTGTGGTTGACAGAAACATGCTAAAAATGGTCCTATGTGCTATGTAGAGTACAATGGGTTTTGATTGATCTCAAACTAAAGGGGTTATGAAATGATAGGCAAGTGAATAGAAGCTGTGGTTTGAAAGGGTTAAAATGACTGTATATTTCTTAAATTGTAAAAATAAAATTAGTTATGAATCTCATTCTGAAGAAACAATTTAACTATTGGCAACAGAAACAAAATATCTGCAATATACTTAAGATCTTAAGCTCTGTTAGCATGAGGTCTCATTGGAAAGCCCATAATGTCCTCTTGTCAGTACAGTATGAATTATAATATTAATAAAAATAAAATGGTCCCTGGAAACACAATATCTTAAAGTATTTGGTACAGTATTTGGGGAGGGGGGTTATCTTAAAGGACTTATTTATATTACATTTTCTCTACTAACTCAGAATATATATATATATAATTTATCAGACATTAGGAATGCCCATTCCCCAGTCCTGGTTCTACAAACCAGGATGGAAGGTATGGAACACACCAGCAGGCAAACCCAGTATGAGGCACGCTTAGAATCCTTTACCTCCATATGAGGTAAATATTGAAAATGTGTTTAATAGATGAATACATACGATAGCTTAGAGCTTAGAAGAAGGACTCTTAAACGTATGTCGATCTGGCAAATTTTCTTCTAAACAAGTAAGCACTGAGCTTCAGCTAAGGTAATTAGTAGTTAGTATTAGCTTTAGTTAACTACTATAAAGTATGGACATTTTTAGCATGGCTAAAGCTAAAAAAATCATATGGAACATTTTATTTAAAAAAATACATTTTGATTGACACATAGTTCCAATCACACTGCACTCTAAAAAACAGAGGTACGATATGAGTACTTTTTTGTACTCAGAGGTACACTCTTCATAATTGTACCCTCAAAGGTACAATATTGGTCTTTACAGGGTCATATTTGTTCCCTCTGAAGTACAAAGTAATTTCTAACAGCAATAAGTACAAATTTGTACCATTTAACCAGCCAAAGGGTACATTCAGTATTCTGTATCACTGTACTAATAAACAATATATATTTTAATTGCACATTTTTTATTTGAAAGCCAGACAATTTTGGATCATCAAGTTTTTGAGCCATATTTAGTTGATGATTATGTTTATAATCTTTATAATCTACACTGGCACAAAATACATGGTTAAAAAAAAGGACTTTCACTGAAAGGTGCTTTTTTGTACCTCAATATAAGGTACAGCCCCAGCGATTTGTACCCTTTTAAGTACAAATCTGTACTTACTTTTCTTAGTGTTTGGACAAAATGAATTGCCAGTAAGCCAACATTATAATTGCTGTGTTTTTCTCTTCTTCTCCAAGTTAGCAATCTGATTTTGTCTTAAAGTGGTGGGCAAAAAACATATGTAACTAACAAGAAATAGAAGCTAAAGCCTTGGTCCATTATTGCAGTAATCCCACTTCTGACATGCCTCTTGGGAACATGGTGGCTTTGAGGTTAAAGTCCTAGGATATTTATCACAAGCTTGTGGGTTCAATACTCATGTCTGCTAAGCTGCTACTGAAACAAGATGTCTTCAATTTCACACATATGATTAAAGAGTGTCTCAAAAACTGCAGAATTACAGATTTAGCTTTAGCTTTAATATCTTTTGTACACATTTTATGAATTCAAAATATAGCTCATGTCCACTGGTATCACTATTCTGCCAATCACACACACACTCACATGGCTTGAAGAAAAATTGAGAAAACAATGTTACTACAGATACATTCATCCCACTTTTCTGTGTTATGGGGCTTCTAAAACAGAAATGAAGAGATGGAAACTGGAACAGATGGATTTAGAAACAGTAAGACCTGTACCTGTAACTGTGATCCAAGGATGATGTGGTAAAAAAGACTTAAAATCAAGCTGCTTTGCCATCAGCAGCCGGAGTCTGAGAGAGCACAATTGGTCTTGCTCTTTCGGGGTGGGTAGATCACTCTGATTGTCATTGGCTGATGTATTGTCAAAAGGCATGCAGCCTGCTGTGGGCATTGCTAGTGATAGAGAGAGTCCATATAAATGGGAATTAGGTCATTGGCCTTCCAAATTGGGCAGAAAACAGAATGAACAAAGGGTGAATTAATGCCTTTGTTCTGTGTTTAACTGACATGATCTATGCATTGTTAATGTATTACCTCTATTACCTTCTTATTCATGGTAACTAATGCATTCATTCATGTTAGTCAGTCAACACTTAATGTAAAGTGTTACCAAAATGAATTTCTTTAGAATTACAGAAATGTATAATTTGTTTGGTTATTTATTGGCAAAAAAAAGTCAAAAACTATTATATAGGGTCGCCATGTTTTGATTTTCAAAAAAGAGGACACTGGGGAGACTGAATCGACATGTGAGAGACACTGGAGACACACTAAATATGCAAAACTCTGGACATTTTACACAGTTTAGAAGTCCAAGCTGGCCGCTCTTTCCACAACCCAAAACGAGGACATGGGCAGTACAATATACAATTGACAAGAAAACCCCCACAACTGTCCAAATATCAGAAGTTAGAAGGGATTTGGGTCCCACTTTATAATAATTGTCCCTAAGTACTATGTAGTTACACAGTAACAATCCATGTAACTACAGTGTAACTACTGATGAAGTACACAATGTTACAGATTAACTACAGAGGTACAGGTTATGTAATGAAGGATAATTTTGACTTGTGTAAGTACACATGTGTACCAGGGTGAGTGTACTTACACAAGTAATAGAGCAAGTGTACTTACACATGTGTAACAACGTGTGTGTACTCAATCAGCCCTAATTACATACTAGACAATAGCTGTTGGATAAGTTTATACTCAACTTATCACACACACACACACACACAAACACACACTATTACACATGTGTAAGTACACACATATTGTTACACATGTGTAAGTACACTTCCTCTATCACTTGTGTAAGTACACTCACCCTGGTACACATGTGTACTTACACAAGTCAAAATTAACCTTAATACACGTGTGTAATTACATAACCTATACCTCTGTAGTTAATCTGTAACAATGTGTACTTCATCAGTAGTTACACTGTAGTTACATGAATTGTTACCGTGTAACTACATAGTACTTAGGGACACTTATTATAAAGTGGGACCGGGATTTGAATGAGAAACATATATAGTAAAACCTTTCTTATGATGTCATACAATTAAAATATGTAATACATGTATTTTACAGGGTAGCCATGTTTTGGTTTTCAAAAAAGAGGAAACTGTAGAGATATGTGGGAGACACTGGAGACACATAATGCAAAATTTTGGACATTTTACACAGTCAAGAAATCTTAGATACACCTAAGCCTAATTTATTATTATAATTTATAATATAATAATATACTACTACTACTACTACTACTACTACTACTACTAATAATAATAATAATAATAATAATAATAATAATAATAATAAATAATATAATAATAATAATAATAATAATAATAATAATAATAATATTTCCCATGTCCTCTTTTTGGGATGCGATAATTATAACAAAGGCTGAATTAATGGTAATGTTTTTATGTAGACTTACTGTAAAACCACAAAATTACAATTATTTTTCTTAGAATTGCAGAAATTGATTATTTGTTTGGTTATTTATTGACAAAAACTCCAAAACTGTTTGAAGTTAGAAGGAATTTGGATGAGAAATGTATATAAAACCTTTCATATGATGCCATGATGCCACAACTATAGGGTATAATTTTATAGGGTAGCCATGTTTTGGTTCTCAAAAAAGAGAACACTGAAGAGACCCACGGGACATGCAAGAGACACTGGGGATACACTAAATATGCTAAATTCTGGACATTTTACCATTTTTCCACATTCCAAAAAGAGGACATGTCCAGGAAAAGGAGGATATAGTTACAATATTTACATACAGCATGTTTTCTTATGGAAATATCCTGAAACTGATGAATAATTAAGATTTAAACAGGTAACAGGGAGAGCTATGAGCGAATTACAATCCCCCAGCTGTACTGCCAGTAAACCCCGGCACGCCCCCTTCCCTGGACCAGCGCTCCCCAGGCAGAGTAGCCCTGCCACAGTCAATCACATCCCACTGATCTGGTCCCTCCTCCCTCAGCCCTCATCCAGTGACAGCCACACGCCGACACGTCCCCAGAGACAGGAGGCACGCCGGCATAAAGAAAAGGTAAATAGCCCTGGCATTTCCGCGCTTCACATTCATCAAACTTCTCATCTTCCATTTCCCCTGGTGTATAAACGCTGGACGCTGGAGTCTTTCACCGCCGTCTCACCGCATAGCAACCCGTGCAGCGGCGGGGCGGGGTAGCGCGCGCATATATTTTAATTTCCGACGCTCTAGGGTGTGTTTAAACGCTTTTGCACACTGCTGACGGATTTCCTGGCCGGGCTGTCTTCATCCAGATAAAGCTGTGTAACCTTAAAAGAAAGAAAAAACCCAAACTATTTTATCTCTCCTAAGGTAAATCAATGTTGCGCTTATGTGTGACTAATCTCCTCCTATAAGGTTAATACAGTGGCCTTTAAAGCTGATATGAATATTCAGCGGCTGGAAAGAGGAAACTCTGAAACTCGAAAGCAAACCTGCCTGCTATTTTATCTTTTATCTTTTTTTCACGAGTTACACTCAGTATATTAACCCTCCTGTTACGATCAACTGTGAGGAACAGCAGTAATGTATCCAGGTCAAACTAACCCACGTTTAACCCTTGTGTGGTGTTCGGGTCTGTGGGACCCGTTTTCATTTTTCATCAAATGATACTAAAAAAATCTTTTTTTCTAACTCAAACTCATTGGCATTGGCTCATTTTTTGTGAAAAACATATATCAAAACACATTTTCGATAAACACACATTGTACCCCCCCCCCCCTTATATTACATACAGTATGTTTGGCCAAGGGCTAATAAACATTGCTTCATTTGTAAATTTGAAACTAAACACATTTTCTACTCATATCTTGAGTTTAATTCATTTTCTTTTACATTTTATTAAAAAACTAATAAAAAAAAAGTGTAGCACTTTTTGAAAGAAATGTAACATAAGAAAGGTAAAGGGCAAATAATAACCATGTAAGCTGTTTATATTGCTTGCAATTTAGGTGAAGCAAGCATGTGTAAAGCATTTTAATGTAGAATTGCTTAATTTATATATATATATATATATATATATATATATTTACCAAATTGAAAGCCTCTGGAATATAATCAAGAGGAGGATGGATGATCACAAGCCATCAAACCAAGCTGAACTGCTTGAATTTTTGCACCAGGAGTAAAGGCATAAAGTTATCCAAAAGCAGTGTGTAAGACTGGTGGAGGAGAACATGCCAAGATGCATGAAAACTGAGATTAAAAACCAGGGTTATTCCACCAAATGTTGATTTCCGAACTCTTTATGAATGAAAACTTTATGAGTATGAACTTGTTTTCTTTGCATTAATTGAGGTCTGAAAGCTTTGCATCTTTTTTTGTTATTTCAGCCATTTCTCATTTTCTACAAATAAATATTCTACTTAATTTGGATTTTTGGCGAAATCTGAGGAATTTCTTCCTGTATTTATGCATTGGTTAGAAACTGGTAAGTCTGATCCACAGCATAACAGGAGGAGAATTAAGCATTTAGATCTGTTTCCAGAGAAAATCCGCAGTAGGCCAGCGACCAGACCGGTTCCGCTTTGAGATAAAGGTCTTGTTTTGCGTGATCCATCCTGTGATGTATTCCCGATGTTTATAATCTTGATGAATATGACTATTTCGCAACGTTCCCTGATTTCTTCCCCCCGCCGCTGCATGTGCAAGGACAACAAGAGAGAGCTGCGAGGGAAACAGCGAGAGGTGACTGGATTGAAAGCCGAGAGGAATTGCTCCATTTTCCTTTGAAGTGCTTGAGCAGTGCCTGAAGAGCATGTAATTCCCAAACCTTCTCCGCAACCTGACTGTATAATGAGACTTTGTTAACATACATATCTCTCACAGATGCTGCACGCCGCGCACACACGCCGCCTCCATTACGCTGATGTCCTAGTGCACCTCAATAAACCCTTATCTAGCTTCTGATAACGTCTTCCTTGATGTGTTGAGATGAGATGAGATGAAACCAAGCCGTTCTAATCTTTTGTCTACTGGTGAAAGGCATTCATCTTGGATGCAATTCTCTTGCAACATGGGAACAACTATGGTTGGTGTGCATCAGTTGGTGTGAATTATATATATATATATATATATATATATATATTTATTTTTTTTTTTAACATATATACAGTAGACTGTAGACTACATAAATAGTAGAAAACCCACCTGCTAGTAAGCTACTTTTTCCATCAGAAAGTAAAAAGCACACGAAAGGCTAATCGCTGCTAGCTTCTGCCTGTTAGCCTACAGCTTTAGCAGTTAAAACAAACACGTTAACTCAAATTATCCATCACATATTTACACTCTGGATGTTTTAATAACTTTTTAACTCTCTTATTAACATTTTAAGCTCCTTACAAAACAGAAATACCCACTGATTTACTTATAATCTGTCTTTATCTGGTTTTATCTGAACTCACTGGATCTTCTCCTGCACAGCACATACGAACAGCACAAAAAATTAGTTCAAATTAATGAATCTTTTGAACTAATCTTTTTAGTGAATTTTTAGTGATTCTAATCATTCAGTTCATCTAAAAGAGCTGCTGTGCCCGTCACTACTAGCTTCTGTAAAGAATGAACCAACTCCAAATAGCGGGTTTTTGTAGTCCTTGTAGAACTGTTGGAACTACATACAGGTCGGAAAGCAGGTCGCAGTTCTGGAAAGCAGGTCGCAGTTCTCAAAAGAAGCGCAGTTCTCGCGAGCGTTGGTCGTGGCCACCTAGGAAAACTTACAGAGTCTGGTTTGAGCACAGACACAAGAGCACCGCTATTCCTCCTATTACACCTCAATGGAGCACTGCTGTAAGTTTAAAGCTGTAATTTTACTTCTTTAAAAAGTTCAATAATCAAGGAAATCTTACCTAGTGTGCCTTTAATATAGTGGGTACCCCTTCTGCAACCAAGCCACCCTCACCAAGGCCGACCGACACTTAGACAAATATTACAATAATTATATATTCTCTGTCTTGACTTAGTTATATGGACTTAATACACACCAACAGCCCACAAATACAACTACAAACAACAAAAGTATACAATAAACCACAACAATCAGTGCTTAATTTCCCTACAAGTACAGCCGTTCAACAAAGATCACTCATTTGTATGCCTGTATACAGTACGCCAGGGCAGCCACAACATTAAGTACACAAAAAAACACACCAGTCAGGTGGCCTTTTATTTTGAATTAGGTTCACGTTGAAGGGCAGCCTTTAAAAAGGCTTTTTAATATGATGTGACACAATATCACATGTTTCATTTGCAGTCGCAATTCCATGATAGTTAGATAGTTAACTATTTAACTAATTCAGCATGCGCTCCGTTTTACGACTAACCAATGCGTAGCCCCTTCATCAGAGCGCTGCTGAGAAGGGGTTAGACAGCCATGGCCCCGCCCCCGTACTGAAAATCATGAATCTGATTGGTTAGACTGATCTGTTCTTCGACTTTGCTAAAAGCCTCATTACTACACCCTTCAAAAAATCTGTAGAATGGCCACGCAGGCACACATAGGGGGCAGAAGCCATTTTAAAAAGCTTTTTTTTTGATTGGTTAAAACTGCTGTCAATCAGATAAGATAATCCTATAGCAACTGAAAAACACAATGCGACTAATACTTGGAATTAGTTGCTTTTTTATTTGGGTTAATTTATAAAATAAATGCTTACACTTACAATAACTATTATATACAGGGGTTGGACGATGAAACTGAAACTCCTGGTTTCAACCACAATAATGTATTGTCCCGACGGACAGTTCTGGTGGAAACAGGAGAGTTGAGGTGCACATTGAATTCTGCCGTGATTTGATCAGCCGTGGTTTTATGTTTTTTGGATACAATCCGGGTTAGCACCCGAACATCCCTTTCAGACAGCTTCCTCTTACAGCGTCCACAGTTAATCCTGTTGGATGTGGTTGGTCCTTCTTGGTGGTATGCTGAGATTACCCTGGATACTGTGGCTCTTGATACATCACAAAGACTTACTGTCTTGATCACAGATGTTTCAGCAAGACATGCACCAACAATTTGTCCTCTTTTGAACTCTGGTGTGTCACCCATAATGTTGTGTGCATTGTAATATTTTGAGCAAAACTGTGCTCTTACCCTGCTAATTGAACCTTCACACTCTTTACGGTCTTACTGGTGCAATGTGCGATTAATGAAGATTGGCCACCAGGCTGCTCCAATTTAGCCATGAACCCTCCCACACTAAAATGACAGGTGTTTCAGTTTCATGGTCCAACCCCTGTAGGGCTTCACTGCACACCACTGGTGTAAATCGCATGAAGAGAAGAATAAAAAAAAAAAAGACCAGCAAAAGTTGTAATAAATGTTTATCTCTGCCTTCCTACCTTCTTCCCAGCCTTGAGAACTTCCTCCCGTGGTCTCCATTCCTCCATGATCTTCTGCCCAGGAGTCCTCTGCTGATGTTATACTCCATGCAAACTCTGGGTGGTAACCTTCTGAGCCGAGGCCACAGGACTTTCCTTTAGAAGAGCAATCCAAACCTGACAAAAAAATAAATAAATAAATAAAAAAGACAGACAGTAGACAGTGAGGAGCATTCCCAAGGACTCAAGCTAATACCGAATGACAGACAAGAGGTAAAAGCCTGAAATTAGCTGAAATCCATTATTTATTAGTGCTAGACAATGCCAGAGCTGTTGAATATTTGAGCAGTCTCCACTTCCAAGTTCCATCACGGCCTGAATCCAGTCTACCACGCCGAGAAACGTGAAATAATAAAAACTCCTCTTTCGGGACAGACTTTATTTCTGTAGATCTGTATTGTTGAAGCAACCAGTTGTGAAGGACACTCCACCAGGATTAACTTCACCAACACGACAAAAGCTAACTCAGTTCATTTCTATTTTACATGCTTGACATTGGGAAGGAATGCAAGGGATAATAGGAAGTACTTTTGGACGGCAGTGCAGAGCGAATCACAGAATCAAACACATTCCACTCCATTCACTCCCAAAATGTGTTTTCACTCAGTGTTGCAGAAGAAATGAAACACTATTCTTTCAGCCTGCTAGATATTTGCTAGCTATTCTGTACTGTATTTCATACAGAAGCCTCATATTTATTGGAATTGTTAAGAAGTACTTGAAGACAAGGGTGCTAAAATGGGCCCTGATGGAAAACAAAAGCTACATATCAGTATATGTTCTTTTTTTTTGTTGAGTTTGATTACTTACCACACCTCAAATACCTCTTTACATCCTACTTAGTGGAATATTCATGTCATCATGAGGTACAGGGGTTGGACAATGAAACTGAAACACCTGCTTTTAGACCACAATAATTTATTATCCCGATTTGGGCAGTCGTGGTTTTATGATTTTTGGATACAATCCGGGTTAGCACCCGAACATCCCTTTCAGACAGCTTCCTCTTACAGCGTCCACAGTTAATCCTGTTGGATGTGGTTGGTCCTTCTTGGTGGTATGCTGACATTACCCTGGATACCGTGGCTCTTGATACATCACAAAAAACTTGCTGTCTTGGTCACAGATGCGCCAGCAAGACGTGCACCAACAATTTGTCCTCTTTTATACTCTGGTATGTCACCCATAATGTTGTGTGCATTGCAATATTGAACCTTCACACTCTGCTCTTACTGGTGCAATGTGCAATTAATGGAGATTGGTCACCAGGCTGCTCCAATTTAGCCATGAACCCTCCCACACTAAAATGACAGGTGTTTCAGTTTCATTGTCCAACCCCTGTACATGGCTGTTCATGAAAGTGTCTTTGTCTCTGTGTGGATTAAGAAAAATGTATTAAAAATGAAGGTAGGGAAAATCTCTTCTTTTAAAAATATATGGATATGTATGGATAATGGAGGAAAGCAGCGGCAATGGCTCAAGAAAAGACTATAAAAGGAGAACAGATTAGATGTTGTTCTCTACAGAAACCAAAAATATGTTTATTTTATTTATTTATTTATTTTTGATGCATTTTTATAAGAAGATAGAGAAGACAAAGAAGAAGAAGAAGAAGAAGAAGAAGAAGAAGAAGAAGAAGAGTAAACACTAACATTCCACAAGTTTGCTCTACTGTTGGCTTAAGTAGTGAACTCTTTGGCAGTCATCTTCCTTTACATTTATGTTTTATATTTTTGGTAGAAATTCAAGAAATTGACAAATATATCATGCCTAGTGCTGCTTTAACCTGCAGGAGATGTGTGTTTCGGGTCTCCTGCACTGAATGCGGATGTGGTTTATACCCAGAGTCACTCCCTCTAGCCATTCTAGAGATGCTGCCAAGCACAATCATTACCACATTGCCACACTGAGATGTCCAATGGCTTCTATGACTATTATTTTACACGAATCATTTTTTGACACTGTGTGGATTGAGAAGCGTTAAATACTTATATACTCGCACAACTTCAGAAACTGAATGTCTTCGCCGTCTGGCACCCAATGTCACTCAACGCCCACCAATATTAGAAGCTGCTTTACTGGTAGCTTCAGTAGCGGTAGTAGTACAGGTGCATCTAAAGAAATAGAATATAATTGAAAATGTACTTTATTTCAGTGGTCTACAGTGTTTTAAGTGTTTGTATCTTTTATTGTTGACGATTATGTCTTAGGGCCAATAGAAACTCGAAAATCAGTACCTCAGGAAATTTGAATATTTTATAAGACCAATTGGTCTTATTTAATAGTCCTGCTGGAAAATGAAATCCGCATCTCCATAAAAGTTGTCAGCATTCTCTGACAGCGATTTGAGTCTCTAACATTTTTAGTACAAGTTTAATACTTAATAATTGTGTTAGAAAAGTGAGTTTTGACAAAGATTTCATTATGCATTAGTTATTAAATACTTTACTGCTGCTGGTGGTGCGATAATTATTTACAGTGAAACGAAACCTTTTCGGCGGCGCCCGCTGTGCCCGCTGTGCCCCGCGCCCGCACTTAATTTCTCCTCTGCTCTAACTGCACTGATAGGACTAGTCGTTCTCCTCCTGTGGTTTTGTGTCTCTGACTGGTTTCTTTGAAATGGCTCGCACGCTCCCTGTGTTACATTCCTGCCACACATTTCTCTGCCGTATTCAGCGGAGTGTTAAAAGTGCCAGTGGGATTCAGCTGTTTATCAGAGGATTGTGGGTTGAAACCCCAGGTGGCGTACGGATGTGTGTTCGTTTCTGTTACTGCCTTGTAAAGTGTGTGTGTGCGGCAATGTGGCAGTGTGGCAGTGTGTGTGTGTGTGTTGTGTGCATGGTGTAATTATTCTTCACTCAGTAAGTGTGCAGGGTAGTACATTTTTCTTGCTTCATCAATTATTTGCCAGCGCTGAGGAGTTTATAGAGCTTTGCATTCATCCTTCCCGCTGCATAAGTAGGGCATTAAAGCACTCGAGTGAAGCCAGAAACCCCCTGCAGAGGTCAAAGCAGGTAAGAACTCGCGTTAAAACACGGAAAGTTTGGAGGTGCATTAGTCTTCGCCGTCCTCGGGATGAAGAGACACTGTGTGTTTATGCATGGACAGATATCTGAAGAGCTTATGACGTTTCTAGCTCGTCTTTTGTCTCAGACTCTTTGTCTCTGCCTTAACCCTTTGAACTCTAGGCTGTTTTTTTTTGTCAGTTTCTCTTTCAGGTCTTATAACACAGTAATTATATGAGACAGTCACATGCCCTGAGCTCTTTTACTCTAGAAGTCATACGGCTTCTTAAAAATATAATCATTTAAAATGTAAATCGAAGCAGAATTGTTATATTTTCCTGGAACTTTTACTTATTTTTGAATGTATAAACTTTAAATATATTCACACCTAAGATATATTTTCAAAAATGGTTAGACTAGAGTGTTTATGAGTTAAAAGCATAAGAATATTGATGATATTGAGTTCATTACATGGATTATTAATTATTACTTTGACAAAATACATGGAGAAACAGCATCAGGCTGTTATTTTATTATCTTGATAATCACACCTCTAGGATATATGTAGATTACTAAAAAACTGACACTCAGAGCAGCCTATGCCTTTCAGTATTTTCAGTATCAGGACACACAAAGAAAACTATTTTTTGTCTAAATAAATATAAAAAAAATGTTTAGTGCAAAATAACTACTTAGTAAAAATAAAAAATAAAGTAAAATAAAAACTATGTAAAGTAGTGCGCAACCATACCTAGCTTTAGTTTGAGTTAAGCACAGGTAGTTTCACACTTTTTCTGTGGACACTTTTGAGTCTGATTTTTACTGATATTATTTTTTTGGTTTGAAACATCATATAAATATGTTTGAAGCACTAAAGGTAAATAATATCGGTTGGGGAAGAAGATCTTACTTTTTAGGTGTTTTTCTCTCAATGGGTTTCGTGTAGATTTAGCTTTACCACACTGGGATGTTATCACTATTTTTAGAAAGAGTAAGCTCCGCCCTTTCTAACCATATATGGATTATGTTTATGTGTGAAGGGATTCTTGAGTTATTAAGCTAAGAAAACACAAAGGTGTGATTTTGGAGGGAAAATCCGTCCGTAGGGTTCTAAGGGTTAACTGTCTATAGGCATATCAGCCGACATCCCTTGAATTGATCTAGGTCATATTAAAAAAAGACAAGCTCTCTGCCTAATGAGCTGCTCTTGAAACATCCACCGCATCGAGCACTTTTTTAATCTTGCATGACCAAACACTACTGGATGACGAGTCTGCTTTTAAAACCCATTTAAGACCAGTCCCTCTACTTACTGACTGCAAATGAAGCAGCTGTGATTGAAAGACTTTGTCATTTCCAAGAGAAAGGAGACGGAAAAAAAGGGAGATAATGGTCCTAAAACAACACAAGGGAGCTTCCTGTCGTCACAGGTCATTTTCAAGGATGTAATGACAGTGCAATCCATTCAAATACCAAAATAAAAGGCATATGTTAGAATGAGAGGGCACTATTCCCAGAGCTAGTGGGATTTACAGCTAATCATTGATAGTTTTTTTGCAGACAAAAATGATGCAGTGACCTTGTGAGTTGGGTTGTGTTGCTAATGCTTCCAAAAACAGAGATAGGTACCCCTATTTAGAATGCATATGTCTATGATTAAGTACAGTCATATGAAAAAGTTTGGGCACCCCTATTAATCTTAATAATTTTTAGTTCTAAAATGCACTTTGCGCAAGGAGAAGCTGTATGGGAGAGTGATGCGAAAGAAGCCATTTCTGCAAGAACGCCACAAACAGAGTCGCCTGCCGTGTGCTTTTACTTTTGCATACCTCAGGCAACTCTGTTTGTGGCGTGCTTACAGAAATGGCTTCTTTCGCATCACTCTCCCATACGGCTTCTCCTTGTTCAAAGTGCGCTGTATTGTTGACCGATGCACAGTGACACCATCTGCAGCAAGATGATGCTGCAGCTCTTTGGAGGTGGTCTGTGGATTGTCCTTGACTGTTCTCACCATTCTTCTTCTCTGCCTTCCTGATATTTTTCTTGGCCTGCCACTTCTGGGCTTAACAAGATCTGTCCCTGTGGTCTTCCATTTCCTTACTACGTTCCTCACAGTGGAAACTGACAGGTTAAATCTCTGAGACAACTTTTTGTATCCTCCCCCTGAACAACTATGTTGAACAATCTTTGTTTTTAGATCATTTGAGAGTTGTTTTGATGAGCCCATGATGCCACTCTTCAGAGGAGATTCCAATAGGAGAACAACTTGCTATTGGCCACCATAAATACCTTTTCTCATGATTGGATACACAAGGCTATGAAGTTCAAAGCTCAATGAGGTTACCAAACCAATTTTGTGCTTCAGTAAGTCAGTAAAAAGTAGTTAGGAGTATTCAAATCAATAAAATGATAAGGGTGCCCATACTTTTGCACCGGTCAATTTTTGGTTTAATGCATATTGCACATTTTCTGTTAGTACAATAAAGCTCATTTCAATCCTGAAATATTACTGTGTCCATCAGTTATTAGATATATCAAACTGAAATGGCTGTTGCAAACACCCAAATATTTAGAACTAAAAATGATTAAGATTATTGGGGTGCCTAAACTTTTTCATATGA
This sequence comes from Astyanax mexicanus, assembly GCF_023375975.1. Classification (NCBI taxonomy): domain Eukaryota; kingdom Metazoa; phylum Chordata; class Actinopteri; order Characiformes; family Acestrorhamphidae; genus Astyanax; species Astyanax mexicanus. The sequence goes on from NC_064421.1 coordinate 11,490,389, forward strand.
CTGTACAAATACAGAGCATCCCAACTTTCCTCTGCTTTCTGTAATAACTACACTAATAACACTTGCTTAATACATCAACCGATGCTAATTATACAGTCGCTCTTTAGAACAACTGTGGCTTTCAGCCTGAAGCTGGTGTCGTCAGACGGTGCCCAACCTTCTTTGGATGTTTCGACCCTTAACCGCTACACCCTCCAGTTGGCGGGTCAGCAGTGGTGGCCAGGTCACTGCCCTCCAGCTCCAGGCTTCCAGCCCCCCTCCTCCCTTTTAAACCAAAGCCAACAAGAGGCTCTTTCTGCTGCCTCCCCAATCCTGCGTATAGCTATTTTACGTTCCTTGCCTGATATGCCAAGTGACGTGAGAAGTGACCATACAGACTGTGCCGGGAACCCTCTACACCCCACCTCCACTGGAAACAACCATGCTTGCCACCCTTTCTCTCTACACTCCATGACAAGTTCTTGATATTTTGACCTCTTTCTCTCATGAGCCTCATCACAGCCTTCTTCCCAGGGGACAGTTAATTCCACAAGGATGATCTTCATTGCTTGCTCTGACCAGATGACTATATCAGGCCTCAGAGTGGTCTGCACAATGGATGGGAAAGTCAGCTTTCGTCCCAGGACAACTTCCATCTCCCATCCTCGTGTTCCTTGAAGAATGTTGGGTCTAGTCTTCCTTGAAGAAAATGACTGCTCCCCTGCCCTGATGAACTGCAATTTTGGTGCTTGTGGCTTGTGTGTTTGTGGTTTTTACCTAGCCTGCTCCAAGATGTCTGCGATCACTCTGAGGACCTGGTCATGCCGCCACCTATATCTCCCCTGTGTCAGAGCTGTTTGACACCCAGCCAAGATATGGGAGAGCGTGCCCGTCTTCCCGCACAGCTTGCATAATGGATCCACCCTCAGTCCCCACCTAGCAAGGTTCACTGGTGATGGAAGTGTGTCGTAAACAGACCTCAAGAGGAAACTTATGCGGAATGGCTCCAGCCTCCAGAGTTCAGTCCATGAGACTCTCCTTTTAGGCAGGTCCCATTTGGTCCATGTTCCCTGGGTTGCTAGTTCGACAGCTTTCGCCTTCCGTGTCTCCTCTACTTGACGACGCACTTCATCCTGGACCAGCTCTCTCCTCTGCTGCACACTTGCCTTCCCCCACTGGATGAACCGGGAAGTTCCTAATCCCTGCCGCCCTGTGCAGACATTGCCAATGATGTCCCTTAGCTCCAAAGAACTTTCAGCCTGCCTGATTGCAGCATCTGCTGCCCACTTACGGCCTGCTCTTGTTGTGACCCCGGCATTTCGGACTTGCTCATCTCTAGAGTCTCGGAGGATCATTGCCACTCTGCACTTGGCCACCTTAAACTCCTCTACCACAGATGAAAGTGGAAGTTGAAGCTGCCCTGACCGGATATACAGCCCCACTGCTGTAAAACTGGGTGGGATACCGAGCCACCGCCTCAGATGTTTATTCACTCTTTTCTCCACGCCCTCCACAATAGTCATTGGAATCTCATAGACTGTAAGTAACCACATCAGCCTTGGTAGAAGCCCATGCTGGTAAATCCAAGACTTAAATTTGCCTGGTAGCCCCGACACCTCAATCCTCCTCAGCCACTCATCTGCCTGTTTTTCAGTGCTAGAGATGTTATTCCTATCACTGAGGGTGTCATCATACCACTTTCCCAGGCATTTGATAGGATTCTCTTGGATTGTTGGGATCTCTTCACCTTGGATCTGGAGTCTGACTGCATTAGTCAATCTCCCCCTCCTTATAACCATACTCCGCGACTTCCTGGGCTTGAAGGTCATCCTAGCCCACGATGCCACAGCACCAAGTGTTTTCAGAATCCACCTTGCCTGCACATGAGTATCTGTTGTTATTGTAAGGTCATCCATGAATCCTCTCAGTGGGGGTTGCCTGGCCCCTGCTGCTGTCACTGGTCCCTTGGCCTCTGCTGCTGCTGCTGTAATAAGGAGATTCATCCCCATGATGAACAGGATGGGGGAGACTGTACATCCTGTTACAATCCCCTTCTCCAGTGCTTGCCATGCGGTGGTAAAATGTGTGGTCCGGAACCGCATCTTGAATGACCCCAGATAACTGCTGATCATGTGCCTGATTTTATCCGGGATGTGGTAGTGATCCATTGCCTTATTGATGAGGCTATGTGGCATAGACCCATACGCATTAGCGAGGTCCAGCCAAACAACAGTCAGGTTTCCCTTATTCCTCTTTGCTTCCTGGATTAAATGGCTGAGAATAGTGGTGTGCTCCATACACCCAGAGAATTCTGGTATCCCACCCTTCTGGATTGAGGTGTCTACATAGCTGTTCTCTATCATGTAGGTTGTCATCCGCCTTGCTAAGACTGAGAAGAAGATCTTAGCTTCCACACTCAAAAGGGAGATGGTACGAAACTGGCTGACATCGGAAGATCCCTTCTCTTTCGGCACAAAACAGCCCTCTGCAATCCTCCAGGATGCTGGTATGTTGCCTTTTGCCCACACTTTCCGGAGAAGCTTCCATAGTCTACGTAGCAAAAGTGGGCATTTCTTATAGATTTTATAGGGCAGGCCACTCGGTCCAGGGGCTGATGCTGTCCTTGCCTTCTTCACCACCTCTGATACTTCCTTCCAGGTTGGCTCTCTAATCTCCAGATGTTTTGCAGGGGGATCTAAGGACTTCCTCAACCTCCTCTTTGGAGCTGCTCAATGCTCCTGATCTAGCTTCCCCTAACAGAGTCTTGGTAAACCTGTAGGGGTCTTTGATGAACTGAGACCTCTTGACTTCTCTCTCCTTCCTATGTTTCCGTGTCTGCTCCGCCTTCCTCAGCCTGCGCAGCCGGTCTCGGAGTCCAGATGTAAGGTCTTTGATCCCCTCTTTTTCTTCTTGTGCAGCACTCCTAAACCTCCTGGAGAGGATGTTTAACTCTTTCCTCAAGCTCTTTATCTCCTTTTCTCTCCGATTGAGCTGCATCTCCTTTGGGCTGATGGTCTTCCTGTCCTCGATCCCAAACCGCTCCCTGGCCATGTTATATGTTATTGCTGCCATTGTCTCGATTTTCCGCTCTACTGTACCGGCCAAAGCAACTTCGAGGATCTTATCCAGATCTTTGTCCAGCTGCTGCCACTCCTTGTTGCTGCTCATTCTGGGCCATTTCACCCTTTCTTTCACAGGTTGGGGTTGTCGGGAGGCATCAGATTGGACCATTGTATGGTTCTGGGGTGAAACCGTTGCCAAGAGATCCCCAGCACTTTGGGGTGCTTCCTGTCTGGGGAACTCCTGCGTCTGACGCGGTGTTGCCACCCTGCGCTGCAACGGATTTGCCTCTTCTCCACACTTGGTCCTGGCTTGATGTATCTTAAGCCCTTTGATGTTCTTACATCAGTACTGTACTTTTACGTTCACTACTTCAGCACTGCACTTTTCAACAAACTACTTAGTACTTCTAAGTAAGTGTGGAGCTTAATAAACACTTCAACTTCCCCTCAAGTCATTTTTTTAAAAGCGTATTTGTACTGTTACTCAAGTTTTGGTCTCTAGTACTTTATTTCCTGTTTGGTTGTTTGTTGGTTCACATGGACATTTCTAGACAGATGCCATTCATCATGATCTACGACATCTATGACATCTTACTGGTACACAAATGACACCACCGTCACCATCAGTCTTCATTAGCTAATTTGCTTCACCTAACCGCGGGCATGCTGTATAGCTGTGTTCTCTGGAATGATGGTTCTCCATCCAATACTTCTGGATGGGAATTTGAGTTGTGGAGTTAGTGATGAATGAGACGAGATGATAATCATTCAACATTCTGACTCACTAATGCACTTGAAATTGAGAGCAATCAAATCCTCACAGCAGTGTTCCAAATCTAGTGGACCAATACCAATAATACCAATAACACCAATACCAATTTGATAGGAATACTTCCTCTGCTAAATCACACAAACATGTTGTGCCAACAGTAACAAATCCATGGACCTGCACCATTTTAACTGTTCAGACTGGTGAATTGGTGGTTTAATGGTTTGATTAATTTGTATTTCCAATTAAAACCAATTAATAACCACAACTAATTGAACCATATTCTGTTGACAACTCCCAGCATAATAATGTCATAATCAAGTCCTAAAGCAAAAGTGGTTTCAAACAAGAGAGAACGTTCATTATTCATTATTGTTCAGTGGCCTCCCCAGTCATTGAATCTGAATCTTCCCAGATATGAATGCACCTAAATCTGGCATCAATCACCTTTTGGATGTGGTAGCAAAGTTGTAGAAAAAAAGGGATGTTGGATATTTCTGGAAAATCTAAAGGAATTGTGTGACTCAATCCTGTGAATACAGACCTGAATCTTGATGAAACTTGATGCTATGAAGTATTAAGCTATTAATCTGTTCTAAATGCAAAGATATAGGTTCTACCCAATGTACAGCTCTGGAAAAAAAAATGACTACTTAAAAATGATGAGTTTCTTTGATTTGACCAAATTAAGAACCTCTGGAATATAGTCAAGAGGAAGATGGATGATCACAAGCCATCAAACCAACAAGCTGAACTGCTTGAATTTTTGCAACAGGAGTGGAATAAAGTCATCCAAAAGCAGTGTGTAAGACTGGTGGAGGAGAACATGCCAAGATACATGAAAACTGTGATTAAAAACAAAATATTTATAGTTATTCCACCAAATATTGATTTCTGAACTCTTAAAATTTGAATATGAAAATGGGCTTGTTTTCTTTGCATTATTTGAGGTCTGAAAGCTCTGCATCTTTTTTTTTTATTTCAGCCATTTCTCAAAATTCCTGCAAATAAATGCTCTAAAAGACAATATTTTGCTTTGGAATTTGGGAGAAATGTTGTTCCATAGTTTACTAAATAAAACAACAATGTTCATTTTACTCAAACATAAACCTATAAATAGCAAAATTAGATAAACTGATTTAGAAACTGAAGTGGTCTCTTAATTTTTACAGCATTGATTATAATTTTAGTTAATATATTTGATATATACTGTACACCATTAATCATATCATATATTAGTATTTTCTGCACATTAAACACAAAGTATTATATATGTATTATACTTCTCCTATACAGTGCTTAGCCATTCCTTCTGTTCATTTCATATACGGAAATGGGAAATGGCTCAACAGCGGTTACGGCATGTTCCAAATACGTCATGCAGTCTCTGTACCCAGAAGTCCGACAAACTGAGAGAGAATTGATGACTTACCAAATGGCTGAGGACAGAGACTTTATTGGCCATTTATCCTCATTTACACCCCTCATTTATTCAACGTCTTAATAGCGCAGAATGTGTAATAATATCCCTTTAGATATCACTCAGCGGGAACAGTGCGCATTATTAGGCTACGCAAGCGCTTACGAACGCCAGGCAAATTCCCATCGACCTATACCAACTCACTGGGATTTCCTGTCACATTACTCCGTTAACCAGCGGTGTCTCTTAGATTGGTGCTGGGACCGGTACCGTGCTCTCTCCTTAAATCCATTTGAGGTGGTTTATCCAGAGTTTTTGTGCTTAGGTGTTTGTGAAGATTATATAAAAAAGGGGGAATTGATTCCATTATTTCAGCAAACTTAATCACCAGTTCGGAAAGAACAGAGCAAATGTGGAAATCAGCTCAAATCAAAGGCTTTCAGTTTGCAAAATGAAAAATCAGGAATATATATATAATAAATAAATAAATGCTATTAAAATTAAAATAAAAAAAACTTAACACAGCTTCAGACAGCTGAGATAAATGATTCCACTGATAAGGCCAGAGCAAAAGGCAGATAAATCTTCTGATTAAAAATGAATAATTTCCCTATTTTCCCTTCTATCTCAGACCCCAGAAACTGCTCAGCCTTAGCCAAAGGCCAGAGGACTGCAGATCTCAAAGCTTTGCTTACTCAACCAGACCTGACTCAACTTCATTAAATGCTGATTAGTGGTACCAGCTGAACCAGCTGAAGAACCAGCTGAAGAAAAGAAACAAACTACTTAGACTTATTAGTAGGACTACAGTTAGTAGGACTACGAACATCAACTGCACAGTCTTTACTATATGGATGTGGATGCACCACTGAAGGCCACATAGAACTACTTGCTTGGATTCTTCTGTAATACAGCAGTATTATAAGAACATAAATGTTTACGATCATTAAAGATCTTCAGATAGTGTGAACACATGCAGAGCTTCAATCAGTACTATGTTCTTATTAGAACTATGTGGTATATCATAGTAAAATGTGCAGGTTGTCTCATTCAAACCTGCCCACCACCATTCCCATTTCCACACTCTGGGTTGTCAGGAAGAGACAACAGCTCGCAAGTAGTGTTCTGCATCCATGGAAAGAGGGTGAAATGGCTATTTTTTATGCTGAACAGGTAATTACTGAGTTAAAAAGGTTTGCTAATCATAGGTAGGTAATGTACCATCATCACAAGTGTAGTAGAGATGGGCATTTTGGACTTGGATTTGGACTCTGCATCAATCTGGAAACCCATGTGAGCTTCGTGTCTGTGGAGGTGCGAGTGGAGTAAAAATCTCAATTTATTTGATCATTTAAAAAATGTACTGTTTATTTCTTTTAAATACTTCGTACACCAATCAGCCATTGCATCAACAACACCTCCTTGCTTCTATGTAAACTCACTGTCCATCTTATCAGCTTCACTGAGCACTTTGTAGAGTAGTTCTACTGCATAGTTACAGGCTATAGTCAACCATGACCCTAGGTTCACCAAAGAGCAGATATTATTGGGTAGTGGGTCATTTTCAGCACTTCAGAGATTATACTGACATATTGGTTTTATGAGGCGTTAGAGGTGTATTTAGTGCTTGTATGAGACACAGCAGCAGTGCTGCTGGAGTTTTTAAACACCTCAGTGTCACTGCTGGACTAAGAATAGTCCACCACCCAGAGACATCCAGCCAAAAACATCCTACGGCAAGCTTTCGTTGGGCCTGTGATCACCAATGAAGAACTAGGGAATGAGTTCTGTCTTTAACTTTCCATCTACAAGGCAGAGCAGTGGACAGTGAATAGACAGTGTTTAAAAACTCCAGCAGCACTGCCGTGTCTCTCACCAGAACAACACACACTACTAACACAACCCATCGCCCAAATAATACCTGCTCTGTGGTGGTCCAGTGGGGTCTTGGCCATTGAAGAACAAAGTGAAAGGAAGTTAACAACAAAGAATGCAAAGAAATATATATATTTATATGCACTGCCTGCCCAAGAAAAAAGTTGCTACTTAGATTTAAGTAAGAAAATGATCTGGGGTTGATGCTGCAGTTACTCAGGTCTAGGTTCAGCAACAGTATGTGCTCAAATATACTGAATATAGACCAGGTTATTCCATCAATGACAGACAATGCCAGGATTCGTGCCAGGGCTGGAATTGTGAAAGAGTGGTTCAGGGAGCATGAGATCATCATTTTCACACATTTGGGCAGCGGTCAGACTCTACCATCATCAATGCTGCAAGATCTTGGTTAAAAAAAAAAAAAATCAATGCAACACTGGATTGAAATAAATCTTGTGACACTGCAGAATCTTATCGAAACAATGCCGCAGAGAATGTGTGCCGCAATCAAAACTAAAGGCGGTTTAACAAAATATAATTTTTTTTTGGCCAGGCAGTGCATATAAAAATGTGTTAGAGGGGGTTTTAATAATATTAAAGCAGAAAATACCCAAACATGCTCTTAGTGGTTTTAGGCTTACATTCCTCGAAAAACACCCTTCATGGATTCATCTTAGACCCAATTCCAATGTGTGCACAGCAGGAACAGCACCAAATACTGGTGCAAGCATCACTTCCAACTCTCCACTTCCATCACTCCTAGTCCAAGTCTCTAAAAGTTCAGCTGCTCTTCACACATGGGCATTTTTTATTTATTTATTTATTTTATTATTTTGTTTTGGGCAAGGCAGGCTCTGAATGTTTTAGACTAATTCTGTGACCAGCAGGTACGGCTCCAACTCTCTGCTATCCCCCAATTTTTTATTTTTTTATTTTTTTCAGAGTTTTTCAGAGTAAAGTGGTTGGAGCTACAGTGCCCAGAGGCTTCGGTTGAACTCATTCCCTGATCACCGTCTGCAACAAGCAGCCAGGCAATTAGACAGTACCCGTATCTATGAATACTAATGCGCGCCAGACTATGGCGGCTGGCGGTTGGTGGGGATCTCGACATAAGGGTTGCGGCAATAAAGCAAAGGGAGGGGGGGGGGGGGCTGTAAACTGCAGTGGCTAGGAGCCTTTATAGGCTGTAAATTTGCAAATTTAAAAACGATTTCTCCTGCGCTTTACGCTCGTCTTGGATTGGACTTGATTGTAAAAAAGAAATAAATAAAAAAAATCTGACAGAAGCGTTGGGCGGCCAGGCTGGAGTGGGAATACCCATGCCAGGGAAGCCCCACTGGTGGGAACTGACAACATGCTCCTCTAAGTAACAGCCAGAGGACATCACAGGCTTGGGCAAATTAGCTCTTTTACAGGTGTCTTGTAAAAATATCTGTAAGGCAATTTAAAATCCAATCTACAGTATCTGTGAGGGATTAAATGACTAAGACTGCTGTCGCTTTCGCGTACATAGGCTGCCGTCTATTACGAAACAAGGACGGTAATCATGTTCACTGTAAATCACTGTAAACCTTGCAGAGGAACAGATGCAGAAACAGCAGCCCATTTGTTGATTAATGATATTCCGAATGGTGTGGACATTATATAAATGTAACTAGTACATCTGCGTCAGTGATAAATAACGTCGCTTGATTTACTGCAGACATCATCGTTCCTGCATTGCCGATGCCGTGTTTGATCTTTTGAGAGTAGGTGGCGGTGAAGACCTATAAAGAGAGACCGCTTTGGGTTAATGAGCCTGTAATGTCAAAGTGACCCCGGCCTCATTTATCACGGGGGAAGCCGAGATTGAGCGCTTTGTTGCTTCAGCGTGTCAGGGGTCGGCAGAAACATGGCCAGGTGTGGCCGGTTGGTGTTCGGAATATGAATGGCGTCGCTGTCCCCAGACGATAGCGCACAGCTCTGTTAGGAGAGCTAGCCAAACCTAATTGGACCACTTATTTGCATAGAAGCAATGCTGACACTGAATAAAGTTGTCGTTATTATCGTTATCACTATTTTTGTTTTTAAATTGAGCCTATCCACCTTAATCTGCTAATGCCCACATAGAATTACCATTAAATTCCATTCCATTCCATTACTTTACATTTATGGCATTTAGCTGATACTCTCATCCAGATTGACTTGACTAGGTTATTTCGATTACAGAGGTGGGTCAATGGGTCCCACTTTATAATAAGTGTCCCTAAGTACTATGTAGTTACACGGTAACAATTCATGTAACTACAGTGTAACTACTGATGAAGTACACATTGTTACAGATTAACTACAGAGGTACAGGTTATGTAATTACACATGTGTATTAAGGTTAATTTTGACTTGTGTAAGTACACATGTGTACCAGGGTGAGTGTACTTACACATGTAATAGAGCAAGTGTACTTACACATGTGTAACAACGTGTGTGTACTCAATCAGCCCTAATTACATACTAGACAATAGCTGTTGGATAAGTTTATACTCAACTTATCACACACACTATTACACATGTGTAAGTACATTGTGATGCACTATGGCGCATCTAAGGCTTGTACTGCTGTGGACACTAATCATACCTTAAAAGAAGTATCTAGCTATGCTAATCCTCAAAAAACTCAACAGCCTATTCAATTTTGTTCACAGCTATTTTTTAGCTTTTATTTTACGTTTCTCCAGCACTAAGGCTGGGTGCAGCAGCATTAGCATTAGCCGCTAACCACAGCACTAGCAGGTCATAAATAGCACCTGATAGCGCTAGACTGAGGAACCTGGTAAACTGAGTATTCCGGTAACCCAGGGTGCTATCAGCTATCGTTTTTGTCCATGTAGCTTGTTTCAACACGGCAAGTCCAACTTTTTATCACTACAGTCCAATATACTCGCCTCTGAATGGCAAAAAAGCTAGTGCAGCGGTTAGTGGCTAATGCTAATGCTGCTGCACCCAGCCTTAGTGCTGGAGAAACTTTCCTAAAAACTCATTCTTATAATGCTGCACTTCAGCAGAGTGGCTTTACTGCTCCTTATAATACCTGACTGGTAGAATTAATACATAAGTTGATGTTTTGTTCATGCAACTTTTTATACTACTCATTCTGTACATATTTATTATTATCACTGTGGCTGCGATCTATATCAATGCACTGTAAATTCCAACATTTACAACAAGCAAGCAAAAATCCCCCCTTTGGAAATGGACTGTCATGTCTCGTAAAAGGTAAAGTAAAAGACTGCAGAGTAAGGTAATGATATGTTTATTTTTTTGCTTTTTTTCTGCCGTTATATGTGAAATATTTGAAGTGGCTGATTATTTATGAATCCGCCAGACGTCTGGAATGGTCAGAATGTGTGAAGGTGAATGCTTCCTCTGCCCATTGAGCCCACGCAACGCTGTCAAACAGGAGAGGAGGGAAGGACGGATAAAAGCCACGTCATGAGTCATGAGTCATGAGACAGTGCTGACAGTTGGAGAAGATACAGAGTGACATGGACGGACTAAATAAAACCACAATGCTCAGACAGATGCTGTACAGGCAAATATTAATCCACTACAAACCCCCCCTCCCCAACCCCTACTCCCCCTTAACCGCTGTCTCTTCCTTCAGAAGATCCTAAAGAGATGTAAAACCTCCCTGTCGGCAGACGAATCCAGTTTTTGACGCTTTACGCCTCGCCTGGGTCTTTGTCTTCGGAAAGGATTCGTAAGCACGTTAAGAAAAGAGAGAAAAACACGCTGCAAAAGAAGTATAGCAGCCAAAAAAAAAGGAGAGTGCAGATATGAGCCTGATGCCAGTGTCTTCCCCTTTAGCTGCTACTGACTCATATTTTATCATAGTTTGACATGGGGCACAAAGGGACTAGCAACAAAATGTCAAAATGGCAAGAGCACAGCACCCAAGTACAGAAATAATGACCTGCTATGGTTAGGAAAGAGGCTTAAAACAGCACTACACAAATATATTTGCTGACAGTCTGCATAACCAGACCTGGGCAGAGAGACGGCACAGTGTATTTTATTTTAACTAAAACTAAAGTGTCACGCCGCAGGAAGAGTGGCTTGTCGTTTTAAGCTTCAACAAAAAAATGACAAAAATACTAAAAAAAAGGGGTGAAAAAGTAGCAAAGAAATTGACAGAGCTAAAAAAAATACATCATTTAACATACTGGGTGAAAAATTTCACAGTCACCTCAAAACAACTGTTTTTTTTTTTTTTCATGTTTTGGCAGAATGTGAATTTGTCCTTGTGAACATTGTTCCTTACATCACACTCATGACCAGAGGTGGAAAGTAATGAATTACATTTACTCAAGTTACTGTAATTAAATAGATTTTATGAGTAATTTGTAATTTCTAAAGTAGTTTTTCAAATAGGTAATTTTACTTTTACTCAACTACATTTTGACACAAGTAATCTACTTTGCTACATTGGAAAACTCCCAATTACTGAGTAAAAAATAAAATGCTGGGGAAAAAAATGGATAATTAAAACCTATGCCACTTGTTCTTGAAAATGTTTTATGGGGTGGTCTAAACAAATACTGCCTGAAAGGTGCAAATTATTATGTGGAATATTAGTTCATTAAAAACAATTTAATTTATGATTTGTTTTTACTTTTTTACATCAAATAATTAAAAGTAACTATGTAATTTTTACTCAAAGTACATTTTAAATTGAGTACTTTTTTACTTTTACTCGAGTAGAATATTAGATGGGTACTTTTCCTTTTACTTGAGTAGAATTAAAGCAAAGTAAAGGTAATTTTACTTAATTACAATTTTTAGTACTTTTTCCACCTCTGCTCTTGACAAATGTATCAATTTAAATATCCAAAATATGTTCGATTTGTCTGGTTTTGTTTTAGATTGGCTTCTAGTTCCAAGGTGGTTTTGAGAAACGAATTACAGAGTTTTTTTTAGAGCATCAGTTAAAGGTAAAGTTGTGAAGAGGTAGAGTTGGTATACAGTGAATAGCTCGATTTGCTGTAAATAATGTTTTAATCCATATTATAGTAAGACCAACTCAACTAAGTAAAGAAAAAAAGAACTTTGACAGTATCCTTCAGTGCAATCTTTAAGACCATTAAAACAGTATGATGAAACTGGCTCTCATCAGGAATGCCCCAGAAAAGGAAGAGCAAGAGTTTCTTCTGTTGCACAGGATAAATTCATCAGAGTTACGAACCCCAGAAACTGCTGAAGTTATATTGGTTTGTTTAACACTTTTTAGTTTCTACATGATTCCTTACGTGTTCCTTTATAGTCTGGATGACTTTTGACTGTAAATATAAAAGTTTTGATGGTTGCGTTGGTTATGTAATGGTCTGCTCTTTTTCTGCCACTGTTCACCTTGTAAACAATCACAATTATGTGCTCTCAGCTAATATTCAATATGAGACAATTCATACTTTCCATATCAATGGTTTTATAACATTGTTTTTTTTTTATGTTTAATCTCGTCTGTCTGTTTTGTCAGCCTTTTGTTCTAAAGGATTTCAATCCATTGTTATTGCAATCCGAGCTTTTTTCCCCCCTTGTTTTTCACTACTGCTTTCTATGACCTATTGTCTTTGTTCTTTTAGACTACTGGCACATTGGATTTGAAGATAACCGTCAGCACTGTTATTCGCAGTTATTTAGATTGGTGTGATTGGCGTATCTGGACATAATAAGCTGTGATATTGAGGCCAACGTCAGTATCTAACCTTTGGCTCTCTTCTTGGACCCTCAAACTTCAGTCATTGGCACATTGTGAGCGACTCAAAAGACACAGTGAAGAGTGTCTAGACTGAGATGCATCTGTACAAATCTGACTGCAGTTGCTCGATCCTGACGCATTGCACTGTACACCTTCAGAAAAATTTGCTCATTTATAACACAACAGGCCACCCAAATCCTGGTACAAGTAGTGATCATTTTACACTTTGACTTCTGCAATGCCATTTTAACCCTTAGAACCCTTAGATGTGTTTTTTCTTTGTTCTTTCTTTCTTTGTTGTTATAAGACCTTTTTTAGGTCTTATAACATAGTAATAATATCAGACGGCCACATGCCCTGATCTCTTTTACTTTTAAGCCATACGGCTGCTCAAAAATGTAATTATTGGAAATGTAAAAGGAAGCAGAATTGTTATATTTTCCTGGAACTGGTCATGTTTTGGTCAAATTTTTATCAAGTGCCTGTTTTTTTTTAACTTATTTTTTAATGCATAGACTTCAAATTGCTTATATTTTTTTTGTTGTGGGGAAAGTCTCTTTTTCAACACTTTAAGGAATCAGTGGCAATGATGACGTCATGCGATTTACTCAAGACACCCGAGAGTGAATGTAAATACATCTGATTATGCGTTTTAAGCAAAAATAAATTGACCTATAATAAAAGAATAAAACAAAGAACTTTGAAGGAGGTCTTATTTTTAGGTGTTTTTCCCTTATGGATTTCTTGCACTGGGATGTGTCTGGTATTGGTACCATATATGGACTATGCTGATGAGTGAAGAGATTGCTGAGTAATTTAGCTGAGAACACAAGGTGTGGTTTTGGATGTAAAATCCGTTCATAGGGTTCAAAGGGTTATAAAACCACTTCAGATGATCCAGTACTCAGAGCTCTTATAATACGATTACCTACAAGGTGATGAGAGAACTTCCAAATATTTCCCAACCATTCACACAAAGCAATCCAGACTGTTCTCTCCTACCTAGTTTCCTTATGGTAGAACATGATATCTACTACTATCAGATCCAGAACGTCCCTCGCTACCTTCAAGAAGCTCGTAAAGACTGAGCTCTTCAAAGAGCACCTATTCTCCTAACACCTCTAACTAACTAACTACTTCTAACCTCATTCCCTGCTCTACCTCCTTCTTTCTTCAGCCCCGTCCCATTTAACCCCTTGGTCCTACCACTTACCCCTACCCCTTCTTTATGAGTGTAACCCTTCCTCTTGGACCAGAGTTACAAGGGGAAGGGGTGAAATCCTGCCCCTAAGAATTGGGAAACTCTTCAAGCACCCGATACATCATCAGGAGCGCTAAAGTTCAGTAACCTAGCGACTGCTGCTAATTAACTAACTTAACTTTAGGGCTTTATTGAATATCTTTTAGAAAAGGAGGGAGGGGGCTTGGGCAGAAATTATTATTTTTGTCCATTCCATAGTTTTGTCCTCTGTGATGGGGAGCTAAAATTGGCTTTGATTAGCCTCTATTTTATTTTATTTTGTTTTATTTTTCTGTTCCATCTTAAATGCTGCAGCCCCTGACGTCTGTTGCACCATTTAAGGTGGAACAGGAAAGTTAGCTAGCTAGAAAGTTATTAAGGCAAACTACTAGTGATTTTTGTTACTTTTTGATGTTTGTTAAGAAGAATTGGGCCATAAAACATTAAAACTACACATTAAACAATGGTGATATCGAGCTAATCGTCACTTTTAACAAGGAAAACACTTACATTTTCCTGCTGCTTTGGTCGCCAAGGCATGAAATGGGATTGGGCTTTCCTCTGTTCCAATATTGCCCTTCTGACCATTCTTATGTCCTCTATTACTTTGTTCCTCACTATTTGTAAGTCACTTTGGATAAAAGTGTCTGCTAAATTCTATGTTATGTAATATTATGTAATGTAAAATGAATCAACCTTGAGCTACATATTAATACTAACCCTAAAACTAACCCTAAAGTGTTGAGACTAGAGTTAGGGATAGGATTAGGTTTTATAGAGAAGCATTTACTTTCACTTCAGAGTTCAGTTAATAGACAATCTAATAGACATTTAATAGGTATTTAATAGACATTCAATTGATGGAATGTTGAATGTTAGTTGAGAATCTATACTCTATAGAAACATCTATAATGGATTATCCCAATCCCAAGTGATAACAAAACTACTTTTTACTTCAAAAACTCCACATCACATTAGAACAGATGCAGCTAAACATAAAAACAGTACAAAACAAACACAAATAGCTCATTTTTCGTCACTAGTTTGAAGAACAAGGCTTGGTTCCAGATTTTATTTTTTTTTTCTGGATGCCCCCAGCCAGCACCCCCAGTGGATGTGTTCCATTCTATCACCTGATTTACCTTCATTATACACTGATTTACCTCAACAGATGTTGGATGATTCCCAGAAGCAGAGCTTTGGAGTTTTAATGAACTCAGTGTTGTAAAGTCCATATACACCATATACAGAGATGTTTTCTATAGAAAAACAATGGGCAACTGAATGAATTAGTTTATCCAAGGGTGCTTAAACCTTTACATAAGATTGTATGCAATAGTGCCCTAATGTTTGCATAAAGCCCTTCTAATTAGTGCACCCACTGCTGACACAGGCAGTTATTGTGCACACAAAGCTGCTTTCAAACTGCTTTGGAGCAAACGCACATTAGCCTTAGATCATCAGCCAGAGTTTTTGGCAGTACACTTGTGGCGGAACATGGTCACAGTATTTTTTCTTTATTATCTTTAAATTAGAGTGTATAAAATGCTTTAACCCTGATGCTATCCTCAAATTTCGCAACACCCTTTATTCTCTGGGTTAATATGATCCCAGCAATTTAAATCTTAAATTAGTATAATTAAAGATTAAAAGTTAAACAAATGTTAGCAAAGTTTACTCACCAGTTCATTTATGTTTATTTGACAGATTATCAGTGGTTCTGGCATTATTATAAGTGTTTTATTAGTATCATATAAGTATTATTATCATGTAAGTATTGTGTTGTTAAGTCAGGACCTAAAGTAAAGGGACATTTAGAGGAAGATTAAAAACCAAATGTCACTGTGACCTCAAAATTATAAGCACACAAATATGTGTACAATATTGAGATTTCGGTACCACTTTAAAATAAGACTACCTTTATAAAGGGTTTATAAATGGTTACTAATTAGGTTGTAAATGCCTTAAAAATCATTTATAAATAAATAAATTAACAATTAATAAATAGTGAACCCACAGCCGTCTATAATGTTGCCCTTTCTAAGCATGTGTCATAACTGATTATTAATGATTTGTAAGGCATTTACAACCTAATTACTAACCATTAATAAACTAATTTTAAACCATTTACAAACCCTTTATAAAGGTAGATTTATGGTAGATTTATTGGTACCGAGATTTCTTCTGTTTTATGCCAATAAAACATATATTTTTTATTTTTTTTTTATTCAAAGACAAGTCAATTATCAATAATGTGCATCTTGGGATAACTTGGGATGCCCCTTTCAAAATGTGAGAATGTAGCCTTTGACATTTTTAACATCACAATCTTCACACTGTTTTATTTTCAAGAGACTGAAGACACTTGCTGCATGTTCAACAATTATTATTATTAATTTTGCTGCACAGTCTGTATTTAGCTGAGGTAAAGCTTAAGCTGCCTATTCAGTCATGGTGAAATGGTAAGATAAATAAAATATTTTAAGATAATTAAAATGTGTCTTTAAAAAAAACAATTTATAAGTTTGCAACTGTACGTCAACCATTTTTTTTTTTCCATTCTGCCCACAGAGCCAATGTCCACACTGTCATACAGCATGCCAAATTAAATTTTAGGGATTAACCCGAAAAATAGATTCATTTATAGCCTGTAGATTATAATATTAAAAATAATTAGATTTCTGTATTTAAAAAGTCTTTCAACCAAAAATAAGCAGAATTTGCATCACTAATAAACGGTATATCAGCACATCGGGAAAGTGTCTACAAATCTGACCCGAGTCTGAAAACTGCTGACACCTGACCGAAGAAGGAAATGACCCGTCTACCTTCCCCTCCCCTCACGCCTCGCCCAAGCAGATGCCAGCCCGCCGTTTTCTGGCACCCGCACCGCTGGTACTCCAGATGGGCGGAGGCTGGCTCTGGCAGAGCGGCTCTCCAAACAAGAGCGAGCATTAGTTCTAGTGTCATGGCTGTGGTGGAAGAGATCCGTCTCGATTTGGAGTGCAGGGGACTTCGCCCTCCCTCTGGCGGCATGCGGCCAAGCACCCCCCCCGTCACAGGCCGAAATAAATGCCAGCGTGCAACAGATGCTGCGAAGGAATCCGTAATACATCATTGTGCATGAAGGCCTGTCGGCTGCATGCTATCTGTCCACCTTCTTCCACAGTGGTCATCTGTTATCCTTCTGTATTTCAGGAAAGAATATGAATCTGCAGTTTTCAGAAGCTGATGGACACTTTAAAAAGTGAGGAAAGAACTTGTTTTGCATCTAATCATCTTTTTTGACAGGACATTAAGGGTCTAATGTGGATCACACAGCTGGATTTATTCCTTTAAGAGGCAGGTGAGCTCTGACTTTGGCACGTTTATATCTTAACAGCCCATCACTTTGTGCATCACAGCAGAGGATACTGACCTGCACTGAAGGAACACCAGCAGATAATTTAAAGGAGAACTCTGGTGTAAAATGGACTTTTGGTGCAGTAAAACATCATAAAAAGTACTGACCTTTGATGAATAGCACACCTCCGTTCTCCCACAATGCTCCGAGATCCAGAAATTTTAACAGTTTGTCCAAACAAATACCCTTCAGACTGGGCGGCACGGGGCATAATTTGCCCCGTTAAATCTCTTTTTCCACCGTTATCCAGCTTAAAGTAGCTCCACACCTCCTTGCTAGAATCCGGAGAGCTCTGACATTTAAAACGAGGCATTAATAACTTATTAAAAATAAAACATTTAAAAACACCTGTTAACATCCTATAATGCTAGCTTCAGCGCCGCCATCACTGAACTGATAATGACATAGACTTATATTTAGATTTATCAGGGAAAATTATGCCCCGTGCCACCCAGTCTGAATAGTGTTTGTTTGGACGAACTTGTTTAATATTCTGGATCTCGGAAAACTGTGGGAGAATGGAGGTGTGCTATTTATCAAAGGTAAGGACTTTTTTATCATGTTCTACTACAACAAAAGTCTATTTTACACCAGAGTTACCCTTTAAGGGAACAGCAATGTTATTTTATTCTTTATTCTGGTTACTGTTGAGTTAAAAGTCAGAACTCTGGTTAGTAGAATGGACTCTGATTAATGACAGTTGTCTAGGTTTATTTCAGTCAGTGGCGCACCAGTGTAAAATTTACTTAAACACACCTTACTTCCAACTTCTTGACACTTGGCAAGCCAAACTTAGGCCTTATTTCTGAGCTCTTAAAAGTGTGGTACACCTAGTTCAATGATTAATATTGATGCCTGCTCAATACTGAGTAGGTCCACTTATGTCACTTCAACAGATCTAACCAGGTGTACCAAGGAACAGTATGGGCATTCATGGGCACCAAGATGTTAGCAGGAGATCCTGTAAGCTTTGAGGTGGGAGCTTCAGATCACATTAATAAGCTCCAAGTACCTATGACCCTGTCTTTGGTTCACCATTTGTGTTTTTCTGGAAATATTTTGGTAAGCACTGTCCATTGCATATCAGAAACACCCCACAAGATCTGCCAGATGTTTTGGAGATGTGTTGGAGATGGTTTAGTAGGTCAACCAAGCTAATCAACCAGTAAGACTGAGCTTGACCAGGCTAATTATCCAGCATGACCAACATTATCAATCTTAACAAATTCAACCAAGATAATTGGCCAGAATGACCAGCATCACCACTGGTTGACAAGCATGACCAAATATTACCAAAAATCAATAATCTTGATGATAATGCCAATCAACAAGCATGATGTCTTCAAACATTTTGACTCAAATAAGGATTTAATTCAGTAACACTTTCTATTAGTCATCTCTATTAGACTCTATAAAACACATTCATATCATATATTAATGCATTCATAAGGCATTATAAACATGGCTATAAATATTTATAAAAATGCATAAAATGCGTAACCCATTATAGCCATGTGTCTTATACATTATGACTATGTCTATTGTGATGTTAAAATAGTATATATCTATCATTAATAATCTAGTCCCACAATGACAGTCTCTCACTTTACTTGGAGTGCACAAAGACCTGTTATAATGCATCATACATGACTAAAACTAATATTACCTAAAATTTATTTAGACTATTATACAGGGTGTGTTTATAAGTTGTAAGCTTTTTTAGTCGTAATGCACTCTACAGTCTGCAAGCTAGAACTGAGTTTCTTGGTACTGATCATGATTCATAATGCATAATACACATGGCTATGATGAGTTATACATTTTTTATAAATATGTGTTATTGTGTATATAATGCTTTATGAATGCATTTTAATGTGTTATAAGTATGCAATGTAATGATGCATTATGATCACAAATCATAATGCATAAAAACATGGCTATGAAGCGTTATACATTTTTATAAATAGGTATAATCATGTTTATAATTACATTACATTTGGCAGATGCATTTGTCCAACACGACTTGTAGTACAAAAGTAATTGAAGTACAAAAGTAATAGAACAATGCTTTATGGATGCATTATAATGTGTTACAAGTATGTAATGTATTAATGCATTCTGATCACAATTCATAATGCATAAAAAAACATGGCTATGATGGATTAGACATTTTTATGAATATGTATAATCGTGTTTATATAATGCTTTATGAATGCATTATAATGTGTACTCATTGTAATAAGTATGTTTATAAAGTCTTATAGAGATGACATTCTTAGAAAGTGTTTCGTTTAATGCTTCCATACTTTCAATCAAAGCAAGACAGACATTTCAAAATATTCTTAAGCCTTACAAAATGTTCCTACCATATCTTAGAAGAACAGAGTGGCAATGGTGACGTTGTCCATTGTGAAATTTATACCCTGGTTAACGCCATCTTGCTCCCGTCTATTTCATTCTGACACTCTTTCTGGGGAGACAGATGACTCAGTGACTATCAAACTCAGCAGCCGTGGCATCAGTGGCAGCGTTTGCGAGAAACAGAAGGGTTTTTTTTTGCGCTCAATGGATTCTGTCAGTCAGCAGTTGTAGCTGTCACACAGCATAAGTTCATATGTAAGAGCGGTTTTATCTTCGACTTTGTCTTTTTTGTTTGCTGCCATAATCCGATGGCACGAAACAAGTGCATTCGGTGTGTGTGTGTCTTTGTGTGTGTGTGTGTATTCCTAAGCACTGTGGGGGGCCAGCTGTTTCATATCTGTGCCATAGCTGGACCATGTCACTCTGAGTAATGACAGAAGGCAACAGCTATGACCACAGTGACCGGTGGGGTCGACCAGCCCCGGCATAAATCAGAAGGAGCGCCAGCTCAGCGGTGACACCAATTACATGGCCTCCAGGGGCCATTCTGGACTACTCCGGCCCCAGTCTCTGTACGTCAATCACTCTCCAACTTTTCACAAACGGCTGGGTGACAGGCCGGTACCACACTGCCACTGAAAATTTGCCGACCGCCTGACCTCTGACATGAGCAGCAGCTACTGAAGGACATGCTCTCTCACTGCCAGTGCTGAATGACATCCCCAAACTCCCCCACCCCTGTGATCTGTGAACAGGGGGTGGGAGGGTCACACACACATAAACAAATCCACATACAGTACAGGCCAAAATTTGGACACACCTTCTCTTTTTCAATGCGTTTTCTTTTTTTTCGTGACATTGTAGATTCACACTGAAGGCATTAAAACCATGAATGAACACATGTGGAGTTTTGTACTTAACAAAGAAATTATATTTTAGTTTCTTCAAAATAGCCACCCTTTTTATTTACCTTTTTTTTTTAGTTACCTATTTTAAAATCTACTTTAAAAATTACAAATTACTCATAAAATCTACTCAATTACAGTAATGTGAGTAAATGTAATTTGTTACTTTCCACCTCTGATCACAACACACTTGGACGAAAAGCACAGCAACCCAGCTCTGATACATTAGCTAACAGATGCCTGTGCATCTATGAAAGAAGGGCCAATTGTGCTCTCTCGGACTCTGGCTGCTGATACCATGCAATATTACTCAGGATTCAAACCAGAGATCTTTCTACACAAATATCTTCACCCACACCAGCAACACTTTCAAAAACATCCCCATCCACACAGAAACACAATGCCAATCAAAAATGCTGAAATTAACATGCCAGCCCCAGTAGAATACAATCATACCTCAAATATAACATTGTACCAAATAACAAAAAAAAAACACAATGTAGGAGTATCACTAGTAATCCCACAAAACAACACACTCAGCTAACAGATGCCTATGCTGATCAACATTATATTAGAAGTGATGTGCTAATGTTAGAGCATGGCCAATTGTGCTCTCTCTGACTCTGGCTGCTGACACCCTGCGATAATATCCAGGATTCAAACCGAAGATCCTTCTATACAAATATCTTGATTCACACTAGCAATGTTTTTGAAAATATCTCCATCAACACAAAAACAATACCTCAATTAATAATGCTGAAATTAGCATGTCAGCCCAGAAGGAGGCAAATGGACCTCAACTATGTAGTTGTACCAAATAACATCACAACACAACGCAACAGACAGCAGAGGCTGCAGAATTTAAAGTGGAACGACAAAATTAAATTGAAATATAGCCGCAAGCGGCGATTTACGGGGTTCGAGCGTCACAGGCAAAGAGGCCCCTGGAGGCCAGTTAGGCTTAAAACCTGTTGCTGGTTGACCGTCATCACCAAACTGGATAACCAAGCTGGGTGACCAGCGTGACCATAAAGACCATAATGGCAATGCTAGATGAGTGGTGTGAGTAAACTAGTTGAAAAGCATTGATAAATTGAGCTGTAGTGTTCATCAGGTTTTATGTGGTGTCTTACTGCACTCTAGTGCGCATTTGGTGAAACAAATTCAGTTCTTAAATTGAAAAAACACAAGGCATAAAAAGGGCATATAAATAACCCGTATATAGTATATAAGTTTTGACCTGATTAACATTCCGCCTGTTAAAAGCTTGCTGGAATGTGATTGGCTAATAGTGACCACAAAAGTGTCCATATCAAATTTTCATTTGGTGTACCATTAGTGCATGGGCCATAGATGATAATTGGCTAGGATGACCTTGATAGCTTGTATGGTTCTAGAGAAACAGCTATCGAGCATTGGCCCCGCCCCCTGGGGGGGTGTATGTCTACTTATACTGACAGGGTATCTGAGAATCATGTAATGATCAAAGGACTGAAGTGGTATTAGTGTCAGGTTAAGCATTCAAAAGTTATAAGTGTTAAAGACATTTTACTGCACCATGGTAGAACTCATTTGCATATGGCGGCCATATTGTTTATAAATGTAAAGATTTTTTTAATAATTATTGAGGAGTAAGCTCTGCTGAACTGTTTGACACCAAACATGTCATGATTGGTCAAGGATCCAAGGACAAGATCTCAAAAGTATTTTTTGCATATTATGCAAATTAAAAAAAAAATTAAGTGGGTGGAGCATAAACAAGAATGACCCAGGCGGCTGACCATCATGAACAAGAAGGATAAATATGTTCAATTAAGCAAGACAAGCAAGATTGAATAAGTTCAGCAGAGCTTTAATTTAGAATAATTCACCTGTAGCTGTTTCACCAAATGACCACCAGAGCGCAGCAAGAGACCATATATAACCTGCTGGAAATTTATCACTCTATCAGAAAGACAGAACATTCCCTATCAGTGTGTTTCTATTTATTAAAAAGAGAAGAAAAGTCCGATTGGGCTCCAAATTGGTATTCATGATCAAGTGGTCTGTATATACATGTATGTAAATTTGTGTGTTGATAGGGTCAAAGGTTCCTGACTTCTGACCTTTTAGGTTTGAAAAAAGTGATAATACAGGCTTATGGCCTACAAAATGGCTGTTGCTCTTTGGCCATATTAGAGGCAAAAAATATCTGATTTGGCTCAAAATTTGCAATCAAGATCACAATATCAGTCTATATATGTATGTCAATTTCTGTGTCGATAGGGTCAAAGGTTCCTGACTTCTGTCCATTTAGATTTGAAAAAAGCGATAATACAGGCTTGAGGCCTACAAAATCGCTGTAGTTTTCCAGCCGTTGTAGAGGCAAAACATGTCCGATTTGGCTGAAAATTTGCAATCAAGATCAGATTATCAGTCTATATACGTGTATAAATTTGTGTGTTGATAGGGTGAAAGGTTCCTGTCTTCTGTCCATTTAGGTTGGAAAATAGCGATAAATAGAATAAATTGAAAATAGTTATTTTTGCACTGTAGAGCCTACTGAAGACTTATTTGGCTAATACTTGGCACATGTGCTTCAAATGTCATTGTTAATTAGTAGCTTCAACAGTTTTGGCATGTTTTAAACTTTGACAGAGTTTTGGCCAAATAACTCTGAAAAGGCTTTCACGTACATGTTTGATCAAGGTTTATGGGCCTCAAATAGTTAAAATGTCAAGATTTTTTTGATAATTATTTACCTTCAGTGTCTCAAGATTGCATCAAGACCAAATTTGTTTTGATTGATTAAGGACTTAAAGACAAGTTCAAAAAGAGCAATTTTTACTCTTTTGGCCACTGATGAAAATCTTTGCATTTTTGGTAAATACTTGTAATTACAAAGTTGTAAAGGCTACAGCAAAGTATACAATTAAAAGAGAATAACAAGCCTAGGCCACTTGTACCTTTAGATATAACTGATTTTCTGCTATAGCGCCCCCTTGAGGCCAATCAACGCCATATTTTAATGGATGATAGAAGGCCCTGAGATACATGTAGGGTATAAGTATCGTCCTGATTGGTCATTGTTTAGCATGTCAAAAGCTTGCTGGAAACTGATTGGCTAATAACGATCGCAAAAAATTGCATATCAAATTTTCCTTCTGTAAAACATTAGGACATAGGCCATAGATGATACATGTCAAAGGAGAGCTTCATAGCTTGTACGGTTCCTGAGAAACAGATTTTTAGCTTTGGCTCCGCCCCCTGGGGGCGTATGTCTACACAGATTGACGGGCTACCTCAGAATCATGTTGGCATAAAAGTTTTTTTTAAAGTGGCATTAGTGTAGGTTTAAGCATTCAAAAGTTACAGCTGTTAGAGTAAATTTGGGTGTGCCACGGTAAGATTAATTTGCATATGGTGGCCATATTGTTTACAAATTTCACAATTTTTTCGATAATTATTGAGGTTGGGACTCTGCTGAGTTGTTTGACACCAAATATGACAGGATTGGTCAATGACCCTAGGACAAGTTCTCAAAAGTAGGTTTTGCATATTATGCTAAATAGCAAAAAATCTAAGTGGGCGGAGCTTAGTGGTTCTATTGACCTTTTTGATTTGCCATTAACCAAGGAATCATATAATGCAAGAATTTTTGCTTTAGCTATCAGGGCGTGGGAGTTACGAGGCCAAACGCGTTGACCTTCGCCATAGCGCCCCCTTGAGGCCGATCGGGCTCATCTTTTGAATCTGAGTAGCGGTGAGAAGTACTACCATATGACCAAGTCTCAGCCCTGTAGGCCTTACGGTTTCTTCTGCCCAATCACTTCTATGGCAGAAAAAGAATAAGAACTATAAATATAGCCGCAAGCGGCGATTTACGGGGTTCGAGCGTTACAGGCAAAGTGGCCCCTGGAGGCCAGTTAGGCTTAAAACATGTTGCCGGTTGACTGGCATCGCCAAACTGGATGAGGATGACCAGCATGACCGTGAAGACCAAGCTAGATCACCAGCATGACTAATCTGGATGACAAACTTGTTGACCATATTGACCAAGCTGGAAGACCATAATGACCAAACTGGATGACCAGCATGGCAAAGGTGGTTGGCCAGTATGAACAAGCTGGAAGACCACCATTACTATGAGGACAAAGCTGAATGACCAGCAGGACCATAATGACCAATGTGAATGGCCAGCATGACCAAGCTGGATGGCCAGCATAACCAAGCTGGGTGACCAGCGTGACCATAAAGACCATAATGGCAATGCTAGATGAGTGGTGTGAGTAAACTAGTTGAAAAGCATTGATAAATTGAGCTGTAGTGTTCATCAGGTTTTATGTGGTGTCTTACTGCACTCTAGTGGGCATTTGGTGAAACAAATTCAGTTCTTAAATTGAAAAAACACAAGGCATAAAAAGGGAATATAAATAACCCGTATATAGTATATAAGTTTTGACCTGATTAACATTCCGCCTGTTAAAAGCTTGCTGGAATGTGATTGGCTAATAGTGACCACAAAAGTGTCCATATCAAATTTTCATTTGGTGTACCATTAGTGCATGGGCCATAGATGATAATTGGCTAGGATGACCTTGATAGCTTGTATGGTTCTAGAGAATTAGCTATCGAGCATTGGCCCCGCCCCGTAGGGGTGTATGTCTACTTAAACTGACAGGGTATCTGAGAATCATGTAATGATCAAAGGACTGAAGTGGTATTAGTGTCAGGTTAAGCATTCAAAAGTTATGTGTTAAAGACATTTTACTGCACCATGGTAGAACTCATTTGCATATGGCGGCCATATTGTTTATAAATGTAAAGATTTTTTTAATAATTATTGAGGAGTAAGCTCTGCTGAACTGTTTGACACCAAACATGTCATGATTGGTCAAGGAGCCAAGGACAAGATCTCAAAAGTAGGTTTTGCATATTATGCAAATTTAAAAAAAACATTAAGTGGGTGGAGCATAAACAAGAATGACCCAGGCGGCTGACCAGCATGAACAAGAAGGATAAATATGTTCAATTAAGCAAGACAAGCAAGATTGAATAAGTTCAGCAGAGCTTTAATTTAGAATAATTCACCTGTAGCTGTTTCACCAAATGACCACCAGAGCGCAGCAAGAGACCACATATAACCTGCTGGAAATCTATCACTCTATAAGTAAGACAGAACATTCCCTATCAGTGTGTTTCTATTTATTACAAAGAGAGGAAAAGTCCGATTGGGCTCAAAATTGGTACTCATGATCAAGTTGTCTGTATATATATGTGTGTAAATTTGTGTGTTGATAGGGTCAAAGGTTCCTGACTTCTGTCCATTTAGGCTTGAAAAAAGCGATAATACAGGCTTATGGCCTACAAAATGGCTGTTGCTCTTTGGCCATATTAGAGGCAAAAAATATCTGATTTGGCTCACAATTTGCAATCAGGATCACAATATCAGTCTATATATGTATGTCAATTTCTGTGTCAATAGGGTCAAAGGTTCCTGACTTCTGTCCATTTAGATTTGAAAAAAGCGATAATACAGGCTTGAGGCCTACAAAATCGCTGTAGTTTTCCAGCCGTTGTAGAGGCAAAACATGTCCGATTTGGCTGAAAATTTGCAATCAAGATCTGATTATCAGTCTATATATGTGTACAAATTTGTGTGTTGATAGGGTAAAAGGTTCCTGTCTTCTGTCCATTTAGGTTGGAAAATAGCGATAAATAGAATAAATTGAAAATAGTTATTTTTTCACTGTAGAGCCTACTGAAGACTTATTTGGCTCATACTTGGCACATGTACTTCAAATGTCATTGTTAATTAGTAGCTTCAACAGTTTTGGCATGTTTTAAACTTTGACAGAGTTTTGGCCAAATAACTCTGAAAAGGCTTTCACGTACATGTTTGATCAAGGTTTATGGGCCTCAAATAGTTAAAATGTCAAGATTTTTTTGATAATTATTTACCTACAGGGTCTCAAGATTGCATCAAGACCAAATTTGTTTTGATTGATTAAGGACTTAAAGACGAGTTCGAAAAGAGCAATTTTTACTCTTTTGGCCACTGATGAAAATCTTTGCATTTTTGGTAAACATATGTAATTACAAAGTTGTAAAGGCTACAGCAAAGTATACAACTAAAAAAGAATAACAAGCCTAGGCCACTTGTACCTTTAGATATAACTGATTTTCTGCTATAGCGCCCCCTTGAGGCCAATCAACGCCATATTTTAATGGATGATAGAAGGCCCTGAGATACATGTAGGGTATAAGTATCGTCCTGATTGGTCATTGTTTAGCCTGTCAAAAGCTTGCTGGAATCTGATTGGCTAATAACGATCGCAAAAATTTGCATATCAAATTTTCCTTCTGTAAAACATTAGGACATAGGCCATAGATGATACTTGCCAAAGGAGAGCTTCATAGCTTGTACGGTTCCTGAGAAACAGATTTTTAGCTTTGGCTCCGCCCCCTGGGGGCGTATGTCTACACAGATTGACGGGCTACCTCAGAATCATGTTGGCATCAAAGTAGTAAAGTGGCATTAGTGTAGGTTTAAGCATTCAAAAGTTACAGCTGTTAGAGTAAATTTGGGTGTGCCACGGTAAGATTAATTTGTATATGGCGGCCATATTGTTTAAAAATTTCTCAATTTTTTTGATAATTATTGAGGTTGGGACTCTGCTGAGTTGTTTGACACCAAATATGACAGGATTGGTCAATGACCCTAGGACAAGTTCTCAAAAGTAGGTTTTGCATATTATGCTAAATAGCAAAAAATCTAAGTGGGCGGAGCTTAGTGGTTCTATTGACCTTTTTGATTTGCCATTAACCAAGGAATCATATAATGCAAGAATTTTTGCTCTAGCTATCAGGGCGTAGGAGTTACGAGGCCAAACGCGTTGACCTTCGCCATAGCGCCCCCTTGAGGCCGATTTGGCTCATCTTTTGAATCTGAGTAGCGGTGAGAAGTACTACCATATGACCAAGTCTCAGCCCTGTAGGCCTTACGGTTTCTTCTGCCCAATCACTTCTATGGCAGAAAAAGAATAAGAATAATAATAATAAATATAGCCGCAAGCGGCGATTTACGGGGTTCGAGCGTCACAGGCAAAGAGGCCCCTGGAGGCCAATTAGGTTTAAAACCTGTTGCTGGTTGACCGTCATCACCAAACTGGATAACCAAGCTCGGTAACCAGCGTGACCATAAAGACCATAATGACAATGCTAGATGAGTGGTGTGAGTAAACTAGTTGAAAAGCATTGGTAAATTGAGCTGTAGTGTTCATCAGGTTTTATGTGGTGTCTTACTGCACTCTAGTGGGCATTTGGTGAAACAAATTCAGTTCTTAAATTGAAAAAACACAAGGCATAAAAAGGGCATATAAATAACCCGTATATAGTATATAAGTTTTGACCTGATTAACATTCCGCCTGTTAAAAGTTTGCTGGAATGTGATTGGCTAATAGTGACCACAAAAGTGTCCATATCAAATTTTCATTTGGTGTACCATTAGTGCATGGGCCATAGATGATAATTGGCTAGGATGACCTTGATAGCTTGTATGGTTCTAGAGAAACAGCTATCGAGCATTGGCCCCGCCCCCTGGGGGGGTGTATGTCTACTTAAACTGACAGGGTATCTGAGAATCATGTAATGATCAAAGGACTGAAGTGGTATTAGTGTCAGGTTAAGCATTCAAAAGTTATAAGTGTTAGAAGACATTTTACTGCACCATGGTAAAACTAATTTGCATATGGCGGCCATATTGTTTATAAATGTAAAGATTTTTTTAATAATTATTGAGGAGTAAGCTCTGCTGAACTGTTTGACACCAAACATGTCATGATTGGTCAAGGAGGCAAAGACAAGATCTCAAAAGTAGGTTTTGCATATTATGCAAATTAAAAAAAAATAAGTGGGTGGAGCATAAATAAGAATGACCCAGGTGGCTGAGCAGCATGACCAAGAAGGATAAATATGTTCAATTAAGCAAGACAAGCAAGATTGAAAAAGTTCAGCAGAGCTTTAATTTAGAATAATTCACCTGTAGCTGTTTCACCAAATGACCACCAGAGCGCAGCAAGAGACCACATATAACCTGCTGGAAATCTATCACTCTATAAGTAATACAGAACATTCCCTATCAGTGTGTTTCTATTTATTAAAAAGAGAAGAAAGGTCCGATTGGGCTCCAAATTGGTACTCATGATCAAGTGGTCTGCATATATATGTGTGTAAATTTGTGTGTTGATAGGGTCAAAGGTTCCTGACTTCTGTCCATTTAGGTTTGAAAAAAGCGATAATACAGGCTTATGGCCTACAAAATGGCTGTTGCTCTTTGGCCATATTAGAGGCAAAAAATATCTGGTTTGGCTCAAAATTTGCAATCAAGATCACAATATCAGTCTATATATGTATGTAAATTTCTGTGTCGATAGGGTCAAAGGTTCCTGACTTCTGTCCATTTAGATTTGAAAAAAGCGATAATACAGGCTTGAGGCCTACAAAATTGCTGTAGTTTTCCAGCCGTTGTAGAGGGAAAACATGTCCGATTTGGCTGAAAATTTGCAATCAAGATCAGATTATCAGTCTATATATGTGTATAAATTTGTGTGTTGATAGGGTGAAAGGTTCCTGTCTTCTGTCCATTTAGGTTGGAAAATAGCGATAAATAGAATAAATTGAAAATAGTTATTTTTTCACTGTAGAGCCTACTGAAGACTTATTTGGCTCATACTTGGCACATGTGCTTCAAATGTCATTGTTAATTAGTAGCTTCAACAGTTTTGGCATGTTTTAAACTTTGACAGAGTTTTGGCCAAATAACTCTGAAAAGGCCTTCACGTACATGTTTGATCAAGGTTTAGGGGCCTCAAATAGTTAAAATGTCAAGATTTTTTTGATAATTATTTACCTACAGGGTCTCAAGATTGCATAAAGACCAAATTTGTTTTGATTGATTAAGGACTTAAAGACAAGTTCGAAAAGAGCAATTTTTACTCTTTTGGCCACTGATGAAAATCTTTGCATTTTTGGTAAATACATGTAATTACAAAGTTGTAAAGGCTACAGCAAAGTATACAATTAAAAAAGAATAACAAGACTAGGCCACTTGTACCTTTAGATATAACTGATTTTCTGCTATAGCGCCCCCTTGAGGCCAATCAACGCCATATTTTAATGGATGATAGAAGGCCTTCATATACATGTAGGGTATAAGTATCGTCCTGATTGGTGATTGTTTAGCCTGTCAAAAGCTTGCTGGAAACTGATTGGCTAATAGCGATTGCAAAAATTTGCATATCAAAATTTCCTTCTGTGAAACATTAGAACATAGGCCATAGATGATACATGCCAAAGGAGAGCTTCGTAGCTTGTACGGTTCCTGAGAAACAGATTTTTAGCTTTGGCTCCGCCCCCTGGAGGCGTATGTCTACACAGATTGACAGGCTACCTCAGAATCATGTTGGCATCAAAGTTGTAAAGTGGCATTAGTGTAGGTTTAAGCTTTCAAAAGTTACAGCTGTTAGAGTAAATTTGGGTGTGCCACGGTAAGATTAATTTGCATATGGCGGCCATATTGTTTACAAATTTCAAAATTTTTTCGATAATTATTAAGTTTGGGACTCTGCTGAGTTGTTTGACACCAAATATGACAGGATTGGTCAATGACCCTAGGACAAGTTCTCAAAAGTAGGTTTTGCATATTATGCCAAATAGCAAAAAATCTAAGTGGGCGGAGCTTAGTGGTTCTATTGACCTTTTTGATTTGCCATTAACCAAGAAATCATATAATGCAAGAATTTTTGCTCTAGCTATCAGGGCGTAGGAGTTACGAGGCCAAACGCGTTGACCTTAGCCATAGCGCCCCCTTGAGTCCGATCGGGCTCATCTTTTGAATCTGAGTAGCGGTGAGAAGTACTACCATATGACCAAGTCTCAGCCCTGTAGGCCTTACGGTTTCTTCTGCCCAATCACTTCTATGGCAGAAAAAGAATAAGAACTATAATAATAATAATAATAATAATAATAATAATAATAATAATCAGAACAATTACAATAGGGTTTCTAGCACTACGTGCTCGAACCCCTAAATATAGCCGCAAGCGGCAATCATCGGGTTCAAGCACCAACTTGCACAATGGTGCCTACTGGAGCATTGAATGGTGATGTGTAAGAAGGTCTAATATGATTGGAGATGCCCTGTCACATTTAGAAATTATCAAGTTTTTCACCTGTTATTAATGTTGAGCAGAGGCCTTTCAACCTGATCAGTGCTTAAATTCACATGTAAATCTAGTGAACTTTGTAGGATATTCATTAAGTGAGTTAGAACTAGTCAAAAGGTGTCTACATGTTATTGGTATTGATCAGGTGGCTTCAACCAGAATGTTCACAAAGTGGTATTCAGATTGACCTTTGAACCTTTGCAGAACAAGCTGAAATGTTTGACCAAACAAGTTTAAATTAACACAAAGGAGTGAATGTTCTGATATGACATGTAATTACGAAGTTATTATAAATCTAGTTCTGAATTAAATGGCGCTTCATCAAGCACCAACTAGCACAATGGTGCCTACTAGAGCATAGGATGGTGATGTGTAAGAAGGTCTAACACAATTGGAGACATTCTGTCACATTTAAAATGATCAAAAGTCTTTCACCTGTTATTAATGTTGAGAAGAGGCACAAAGGAGTGAATGTTCTGATATGACATGTAATGTCAAGTTATTCTTAATCTAGTTCTGTATTAAATGGTGCTTCATCAGAGTGATATTGTACAGAGGTCTTTAACATTGTGAGATTACAGCAAATACTGCAGAGTTACAGCAATTTAGGTTAGAAATTCCAAGGACGCACAGATTGCTTGATGCCTGGAGAGTATTGTATGTGAAATTTTCACAAATGTTTTTAATGAACATTTACCTAGAGACTCTACAGTGTGCAGCAAGACTGAAATGGAGGTGATAGGCCAAATATCCAGAGAGTAGTTTCAATATAGCTATTTTCAAACAATTAGCAATTATGAATGAACAAAGCACTTTTTAAACATAGTTGTATTGAGAAATTTGTCAGAGCCACTGTACTAAATATGGCAAAAACAATTAGATGTCAAAATAGTACAGCATGATTGACATATACTCGTTTTTTTGGAACAGCGCCCCCCAGTGGGCGGATTGTTTCAGCACTTTGCAGGTCACTACAGTGTCTCCACCTGAACATAACTGCCAAATATCATCCAGATTGGGCAACGTTCAGCCTGCCAAAATGTCTGCTGAATGCTGATTGGCTGATGGTGTTCAGCCATGTTGATTGATTAAGTTGCCCTTTGAACATCCTTTAGAGGCTGTATGTTAGATTCTGCATGCAAAGTTTCAACTTGCTAGGTTGCACGGTTGCTGAGAAACAGTGCTCCAAATTTACCTCTTGAAGTGAATGGGGCATATATCCGGAAGGACTAATTTGCATATGGCGGCCATATTGTTTACATATTTCAACTTTTTCTTAATGAATATTGAAGCGCATGCTCTCACGAGTGTTTTGATACCAAACATGCCAGGATTGGTCAAAAATCCTAGGACTAGTTTGCAAAAGTAGGTTTTGCATATTATGCAAATTAGCACAAAATCTATATAGACGGAAGTGCATGGTCCAAATTGGAAAGTTGTTGGTATTGACCCAAGGAATCCAGCAAAAAAAGAATTTTGAATGTAGGTCTTATGGTTTTTGAGTTATTGAGAAAATTGTGAAAAATGAATTTCCTTGTTTATAGCGCCACCACTTGACCAATCGGTGCCATTTTTGTTGTCCACCGAGATGCACTGATCCTACATCTACCTACCAAGTTTCATTTCTCTATGACTTACGGTTTAGGCTGCACAACTGTTTTTACAGGAGAAAAAGAATAATAATAATAATAATAATAATAATAATAATAAGAAAAATCTTAGCAAAAACAATAGGGTTCTACGCACCTTCGGTGCTTGAACCCTAATAATAATCAGAACAATTACAATAGGGTTTCTAGCACTACGTGCTCGAACCCCTAATAATAATAATCAGAACAATTACAATAGGGTTTCTAGCACTACGTGCTCGAACCCCTAATAAAAGCTAATAAAAACTCCCCATCAGATCAAACGATAATGCCAAGTGTGAACGGGGCAATAGTTCCTGTATAAATATCTTCACAAGCATAAAGACTTCTAAAATCCAATGCCCTTTCTCCTGACAGTCTGTGATATACTTCCAACATTGATCCTTGACTTATCTCATAGATCTATCCTCTTATCTGTCTGATCTGAGAGCGTCTGTCTCTTCAAGCTCACTTATACGCCTCTGCTGCTCGTCATAATTTTACTACCTGAGGTCAGATATGACCTCAAATCAGTGTCAAGGTAACACACTAGCAATGAACGAACTGTAGGTTGATTACAATTAATAAACAGTTATTTAAATAAATTTCCAAAAATAATTTGTAATGTTTTTTTTTTTCCTTTTGGATGCATAGCTGTGCCAACAGATGCCTGTGCCAACCAGTCAGCATCACAAAGGAAATGATGATGGTTGGCTTAGCCTTTGAACTCTCACCCATGTTTCTTTCATGTCGCAGATTGGATGGCTCAGAGACACATGACCACATATGTGGTAGTATGTTTTTAAGGGGGCAGTACATGAACACACATAGTGTATGGACAGGAAAGAAAGAAAAGTAGTAGAATAAGTAATTAAAATAAACAAATATGAAAAAAGTAGTTATATTACTTGTTTGCACAAGATCGCATTGGTTGTTCTGAAGTTCTGAATATTGGTTTATTTTAATTTTCAATTAATAACCGAACACTAGAATGGCCCTAACCTAACAGCACCCTAAATCACCCAACCTTAGTCAACAATTCTGACCCATTGTGGTATTTTATGTTTGGCACCTACCATCAGACCATGTTCAAACTTGGTCTGATGATACACGTTGCCTGGCCATGAGCACTCTGACCAGTGTTCAGCCTCACTCACAAGATAACACCTTACAACTTATATAGGGGTTGGTGTTCCCAAGTTGTCCCTGAGGTACCACTTCATGATCAATTTACATAGTGCTATACAACTATGTATTTTTTGTATGTATATTTTTTGTATGTGTAGCCTATATGAATTGCTACATGAACTGTAGTTCTTCTAAATAAGCCTCCAAAACTAATTTCACATTCATACATCACAGACTAAAGTTGCTTTACTAGTAAATATATTTATGACCAAAGCACATCAAGTGTGAAATATCAACTGCAAGCAAAACACACCACTGATGCCAGCAATTTTAATAAGGTTAGCACTGGAAGAGGCTGCTAAAATTATGGTTAACCATGAACCACACGCATAAAGTTCCTTCCAATTAGACTGGATCCATATATCTGTCTTGCAGACATGTTTATATACTGATCTGAATTCAGCCAGATGCTTCCATCAAGGGTTACGCAATCAATAATGATCAACCTGTTCCAGAAACAAGCCCAAGTCCTGAGCTGGTAAGTTTTGAGAAGATATTTACTTTCTCCTTGAGTTGGTAGAGGTTAATCTTGGTCGCAATAATCCATAAATGTGATTTCTGATTATCTAAAACATTCAACCATCTGTTTTTCCTGTTCTGCAATGGTCAGGATCCAACAGGAGAGACCACCACAGATCAGCCATTATTTGGGTGGTGGGCCATACTCAGCACTATGTGTGGTATGAGTGGTTTAGATAGAGCAGCAGTGCTGCTGGAGTTTTTAAACATCTCAATCTCACTGATGAACTGAGAGTAGTCCACCAACCAAATACATCCAGCCAACAGATTCCTGTGGACTACTGATGTAAGACTATTGGACGACCAACATAAACTGTGCAGCAACCGATGAGCTTCAGACCCAATCCCATTTCACCTCATTGGCCCTACCACCTAATCCTACCCCTTTGTTTTGTGTGTGCACATCTCGAGGGGATGGGGGGAGTTTTAGAACTACATTACCCTTCAAACTGAGATTTTTCAGAGGCACACTCAAAACAGAGAGCTATGAGAAATCACTGGCAAGATGGTGGCGTCACAAACAACCAAAGAAACCCACAAATGTAAGATTTTCCTTTGTTAAAAATTATGATTACTATATTTTTATTTGTAGTTTCAATGTTTTATAGCTATTTTCTTCATAACAAGCTTAAAACAATTGCTGGTAGTTTAGTCGCAATAGCTAGCTAGCTATTTTTTCCGTTCCACCTTAAATGGTGCAACGAATGGCAGAATAAAGAAGAATAAAGTGAAATAAAAGCTAATAAAAGCTAATTCAAGCTCTTCATCACAAGAGGAGTTAAGGAATGGACAATAATAATAATCAATTGCTGCTTTACCTGCCCCCTTTCTAAAGACATATGAAAGTTAACTAAAGCTAACTAGTCAATCAGCAGCTAGGTTGTTGAACTTTTGGGCTCCACTGCCATCATATCAGCCCAGGTAGGGTCACCTACAGCTTCCAGCTTCTCAAAGGGTTGTCCCAAGTCTTAGGGGTAAATTTCCCCCCTTTTTCTTGTAACTCTCTTCTAAGAGGAAGAATACATTCGAAAACAAGGGGTAGGGGTACTGGTGCTGCTGTTTTCACTGGTAGCTCCTTTTAGTTGTTGCTACAGCAGTGGTTTCTCTCTTTTTTGGGACATCCCAAATTGCTTTTCCAATACTGTTGTATTGGTTTTATTCAGTGACAGCATGGCGGCACAGCAGG
Organism: Astyanax mexicanus; assembly: GCF_023375975.1. Lineage (NCBI taxonomy): Eukaryota > Metazoa > Chordata > Actinopteri > Characiformes > Acestrorhamphidae > Astyanax > Astyanax mexicanus. The sequence goes on from NC_064421.1 coordinate 11,525,864, forward strand.
ATGGTCGTGTGCCAAAGAGCGTCAAGGGGCCTTTGGTGGAGAGTTCGATTTTACTTCAGTCTGTGGGAATTTGTGTGTGTTTTCCGTATATCTGATTGGGGTTTCTCTTGGTGCACCAATGTAAGGTAAACTGGCTCATATTGACTATGTAAGAACACTAGTGCTTATAAGATGAACACAACAAAAGCAGTTGTGACATTTTAGCAATGCTACAATTACAAGTAAAAATCACTGTTGAGAATTTAGACTGAAACAAAAAACTGAAAATACTAAATACTAGCTTTCTGTGGTTTGAGATACAGAATGAGATTAATGCATCATCTGCTGATAAACAATGTTAAATAAAATGTAATAATCTATTAATAGGTGGTGTTAGCAGAACTGTAGTATAATCACAATAATACATTCCGAGTACTTGCTATAATGTAAGATATCAGCACTAGTGTATTGATCTCTGAATTACATCATGAACATTTAGTGTATTATTGATTTACTTTTATAAAAGTGAACTATTGAATTGTTAAACACTCAATGTCACATGCTCTAATTTTTCACATTTTCACAGGAAAAAACAAATGGGTTAAAACAAAATATGCTATGTACCAAGGTAACTGAAATGTCTAATTTGACCAGTTGAATACAAATATTTATACTTTTCCTTATCCAGTACTAGTCAAAAGTTTGGACAATGGAGTACTATTGTTAGAAAAAAATATATAGTAAATGAAGGAATATAGTATATAAATAAATAATAAAGAAAAAAGTGTATGTTATATATTTTAAATTATTCAAAGCAAACCCTTAGATGACCACTTATTTGCATTTCCTCTCCTTTTAAGGTTTAAATTTGAGAGCATTAGAGAGTTGTAAAGTTGTAAAGAGGTAGAGTTGGTCTACAATGAATAAAGCTACTCAACTAAGTAAAGAAAAAAAAAACAATGGCTTTAGGAAATGAAGGTCAGTCAATCTGAAAAAAAAAATAAGAACTATGAATGTATCCTGAAGTGCAGTCACAAAGACCCACCAAAAACATGAATAATGATGAAACTGGCTCTCATCAGGACCAGCCCAGGAAAGGAGAAATAACTTCATCAGTATAGATATATATATATATATATATATATATAGATACAATATATACAATCTAAATTTGCAGTGTATTCTTTTGCATATGTTTCAGGCTCTTTCTTGAGTTTCTAAACCTATTTATTGCTATTTTCACTAGCTTTGTTTGCCTGCTTATGTATTGCGCTCGTGGAGATTGGCTAATCCTCTGTTTGCCTATATTTTCACTATCGCCATTTTCCCAGGTTCGCTTATCTTGGGAATTTCTTCATTAAATCGGCTCTGTGCGGGGTGTCCGGATTGGTTTGTTACACAGTGTGTCTTCCTCAGGCTCTTAGGGATTTTATATTTATTTATTTATTTATTTTTTTGCCACTATCTCTGTGGGCTCGCTCATTAGGGGTCTGGACCTGCACATTTCTTTAAAGCTGCATTGCAGCGATGTCGGCTGTAAAATGCAAGAAAAAAAAAAACCTGAGCTGAATATAACAAATCAACTTATACTATTTATATATATATATATATATATACATAAATTCTGTATTCTGAGCATAGCATGCTGTATGTATGTTTTTTTTTTTTTTTTTTTTTTTTTAGCAAGGCGGCTCAATATTTCAGAATTGTATGCAAATTCAAATCTGATCTTTTTTTTTTCCTTCTTCCTCTTTCTTTTTTTTTTCAGCAGTCTAATTTATGATGATTGATTGATACGCCTGCATATATAAACAGGGGATTATGAGAAGCGTCTTCTGCACCCAAGCCAAATGAATGCTGTAAACTGAGGAAAGATTATTTGATAAAAAGCAATATATGCTCTATGAACTGTTAAATGTTCAGCACATTACAAAGGGCCATAAATCGCTTGGGATTCAACAGTGGCTCTTGTTGTTTTCCTCTCTTTTATTTTGTCTTAGTGAAGCGTCTATCCCTGTCTGTCTGTTTCTATCTATCGTTCTCTCACTTGTTTTCCCTGGTCTTCTTTATACATTGACCGGATTTAGCATCGACGGCTCACAGCATTGTGTCTAATGTTCTGAGTATTTCAGAGCTTGAGCCTTTTTATTGATCAGAGCAACCCCATTCGTCACATCCCACCTCAGACAGTCAGAAGCTGTAAAAATAAGTGATGAATAAGACAGAGATGTATATATATGCTGACAGGCAGCTGCCCGCGTGCATCAAAGCATATAACGGCCTGTTCTTCTCCTCAGCCTCGTCAGGTTAACCCTTAGAACCCTACCAACGGATTTTCTGTCCAAAATCAGACCTTGTGTTCTCAGCTTAATTACTCAGGAATCCCTTCACACATAAACATAATCCATATACGGTTAGAAAGGGCGGAACTTACTCTTTCTAAAAATAGCGATGACATCCCAGCGCGGTAAAGCTAAATCTACAAGAAACCCATTGAGAAAAACACCCAAAAAAGTGAGATCTCCTTCCCCAACCAATATTATTTACCTTTAGTGCTTCAAACATATTTATATGATGTTTCAAACCAAATAAAATCAGTAAATAAAGACTCAAAAGTGTCCACAGAAAAAGTGTGAAACTACCTGCTTTACTCAAACTAAAGCTAGGTATGGTGTGCGCACTACTTTATATAGTTTTTATTTTACTTGCACATTTTTACTAAGTAGTTATTTTGCACTAAACATATTTTTATTTATTTAGACTAAAAAGTTTACATTTTTGTATCTAGTTTTTTTGTGTGTCCTGATCTAAATACTGAAAGGTATAGGCTGCTCTGAGCATCAGGTTTTTAGTATCTACATGTATCCTAGAGGTGTGATTATCAAGAAGAATTAGTTTGCCTAATGACCTCCATGTGTTTTTTCAAAGTAATAATTAATAAGCCATGTAATAAACTATCATCAATATTCTTATGCTTTCAACTCATAAACACTCTTTACTCAGTCTTTACATTCAAAAATAAGTTAAAAAAAAAAAAACAGGCGCTTGGTAAAATTTTGACTAAAACATGGCCAGTTCCAGGAAAATATAACAATTCCGCTTCCTTTTACATTTTAAATGATCATATTTTTAAACAGCTGTATGGCTTTTGGAGTAAAAGAGCTCATGGCTCATGTGTCTGTCTGATGTAATAACTGTGTTATAAGACCTGAAAAAGGAACTGACAAAAACAGAGAAAAAAAAAACCACACCAAAACAGCCTAGTGTTCAAAGGGTTAAAACACAGAGCCCAAATGATGGGGGTGACTTACCTGAGCTCGGGGGCATCTCGCTGGGGAAGCCGACTTCGTCCTCTGCAGTCCAGGTGAAGTTCCAGTATCTGGGGGCGGCATCGCCGTGTCCTGCACTCTTGGTCGAGGCCAGACCTGCAAAGAAAAGCACATTCTACAGTGAGACAACTTCTCAGGTTATTACACCGCATGTCCCAGTTCGCCTCAAGACCATCTCCACGTAAAACCGGCATTAAAGAAAGCTGGAGAACACTTCAGAGCTTCGGAGGGCACAAGAGCTCCCTCGCAGAAAATTGACAGTTGAAATCATGTTTTTTTTTTCACAGAGAGAAAGAATGAAGCACCCTGGAAAAAAAACTCCTCTAGCAATTTGCCCAAAATTACGGGTCAAAATTCACAAACTTACACTTGTACATGAATGACAGCTGGTTTGAAGCCTTAAAAAAAGGTACTAGATGTTCCTAGTTGTCCTTATTATATAAGAAAATGCAACAAATTACAACCGTGGTGTTTGGTTGGATTTGTGATTATGTAACATGATTGATTGTGCTTATATCCTCTTGAGACCCTACGTCCTTATAAGTGGACATTACATTTCTGCTTCTCTGCACTATGATAATAAATTATTATAATAATTTTTTAAAACAATGACCCTTTGGCCTCATATAGAGATACTGTCCATAACAATCAGTATTCACATAACAACATTCTCATCAATTCATTAAAAAAAAAGTGTCAGGAATCCCACTCAAACGTTTTTACAGCCAGTCCAGATAGATAAATAGTCCAGGAAACAATTCTCATTGAATTTTATGTTTGAAAGTAGTTAATTTTATTCACTGTAGAGTTGGTTCAAATCCCAAATTGCAAGCATAATTTTTTATTGTTTTACTACTGTCCCCATATGAGTGTTTGTTTTTTTGTTGTTGTTGTTTTTTTGCAAAAACGAGTTTCTGTACAAAGTCGAAGTTTAGTTTTTATACTTAGTGGGTCCTGCTAATCTCAACCTGCTAAGATAAATTAAAAATACACGCTAAGCAAAAGTCTGGGTCTCAGGAGGACATTAGAAATATTATACATTCCATATTTATTCCAGAACAAATATAATAATGTATGTAAGACACAGGGTTTCTACTAGATGCATTTAAAAATAAATACATTTTCGATGCATTTGCTTCAGAATGTAAAGAAATATCATGCAAAATCGCAAATGCAATGGTTCCGATACATAAGCTCACAGACGAACCACATCCAACAGGATTAACTGTGGACGCACAGTTGTGGAACTGTGGAAGCTGTCTGAAAGGGATGTTCTGTGCTAACCCATATTGTATCCAAAAAAACATAAAACCACGGCTGCTCAAATCATGACAGAATTCAATGTGCACCTCAACTCTCCTGTTTCCACCAGAACTGTCCGTCAGGACAATAAATTATTGTGGTCTAAAACCAGGTTTCAGTTTCATTGTCCAACCCCTGTAGATGTTAGAAGAGGACAGCATTACTAAAGTCAGGTTCTGGATCATAAATGTCATTTTTAACGTATATCTAAGCCCTGTTATTCCAGATAATGCAGTGCCATGGCTCCACAGCTTAAAGCTGAGGCATTTTTATGCTTCATGCTGATGATTTGCACTGGTCATGGAAACCTTAAGCTAGTATTTGGCTCCTCCAGAGCGTTCCATTTTACTGGTAATGCTTTTTCTATGGAGATTATGAAGGTCTCGTCAACTCAGAAGGCAAAATGATATTTGCAGCACTGCAGTCATGCCGAGTGAAGAGTCAACAGGTTTCAGGTTCGAGTGGGCGGGTGCTATCGCTTACAGGGAAATAACAGAGGTGGACTCGGGCAGTTAGATTAGAAAATGGGCTGCAGGTGTGCTGCAGAGAGATGTACATGCAATAAAAATGAATTAAAATGATGCATGCACTAAAATAAGCAATATAACCATCTACACTCTTAATGACTTAAAGATGCACTAAGTGGATTTATATTAAAAAAATAAAATAAAACAAAAGCCTTCCTTATGGATGTGCATTGCTTTAGCAATTTGCAGCTATACTGTTATTCTGTATATACCGTATATAACAACCACCACAGAAACCATAGCAACACTTTAGCAACCACCTAGCAACATCATAGCAAACACCACAGACACCATAGCAAAACCTTAGCAATCAACTAACAACAACTAAGTAACGACCTATTAACATCTTAGCCACACCATAGCATGAATACCACAGCAACACCTTAGCAACCACCTAGCAACACCATAGCAAATGGTGGGAGCCATTTTAGCGTCACAACCATCCTGCGTTTCCTCCTAGGAACCACCTAGTAACCGCTTAGCCACAGCATAGCAAATGTTACAGATAGTATAGCAATGCCTTAGCAACCACCTAGCAAACCCCACGGATACCATAGCAACACCTTAGCAAACACCTAGCAACCACATAGCAACATCATATCAACCACCACAGACACCATAGCAACAACACCTAAGCAACCACCTAATAACTGCTTAGCCACACCAGAGCAACCGCCATGGATACCATAGCAACACCTTAGCAGCCACCTAGCAACTACCTAGCAACCACCATTGATACCACAGCAATGCATTAAGAGCCACCTGGCAACCATCTAGCCACTGCTTAGCAACATGATAGCAACCACCATGGATACAATAGGAACGCCTTAGCAACACCATAGCAAGCACCTAGCAAATGCTTAGCAACACCATAGTAACCAACATGGATACCATAGCAATGCCTTAGCAACCACCTAGCGACACCACAGCAACCACCTAGCAACCACTTAGCAACACCTTAGCAACCACCTAACAACACCTAAGCAACCACCTAGTAACTGCTTAGCCACACCACAGCAGCACCATGGACACAATAGGAACGCCTTAGCAACCACGTAGCAACCACTTAGCAACACCATAGAAATCACTATAGTGAAAAGGGGAGCCATTTAAGCTGCCCAACTATCCTGCGTTTCCTTCAGGAAATGCACTTTTCTAGTTAAATATGCATCTGTACTGAACCTGGCAGGATGGGTGAGACAGTACAACCCCAGAGAGAGGAGACATCAAAGCAGGCAGGTGAAGACAAGGATGATGAAGGCTAAACGTGGGTGGATCCTCACATGGACTAATTCCAGTCAATGTGGGCAGAGATAGGCTGGCCTGATGTGGAGATTTGCCCAGGCGAGTGGCAGCAGGGGTAGCATCAGGTTACAGCAGACCTGCACAGGCAGGAGTGACTCAAGAACCGTGTCTGTGTGCAGAGCTCTGCACTATTCACTATCGCAAGCTCACAATGCAGAATGTTATATACTTTATGAAATACACATAAACAAGGTGTATAAAACTATTTGTTCACTTCTTTGTCAAGTTATGTTCTTTATACTAGTGATCTATATAGTGATCTGGATTTTCACATATATGGAACACACACACACACACACACACACACAGGCTTGTCTTTTGGACAATACGGCCCCTAGAGATCTATAGCCCACTGGCCAATTGCGTATCATGTAGCTGGATATAGGCTGGATATCTGTGTGTCTTTAGTATCATGAGCAAAAAAAATCAGATACCAATATTTGCTCACACATACTCAACAAATATCTTGATACAGTAAATGCACTGGCCTCAAGTTCCCATATCAGAACATCCCTATCCTTTTTCCAATCATCGGTATCTCTTGAGTTAGGAGATGTGACCCATCAGTCAACAATACAACTCAAACTGTATGTGTAAGCTACTCTGCAGCAAGCACGACTGCGCTTTTATGTTGAAAATATACTTCACTGCGGAAACACAGAGAGGTAAATATACATATAAACTCACTCGCTTGCAGTTTTGATATATCAGGCAATGCTGCCTCAAAGCTTTCCCTGCGGATATTGCTCCCATAAGTCTTGAAACACCTTGAGCGCACCGCTTAAACCGATCGGCTGAGCCTGGCTGAGCCTGGCCGAACAGCCCCGACAGGCCTTTCGCAAACGCAGGCTGTGAAACACTTAAAGACAAGTGTAGGTTTTGCGATTGAATATCACTCACAGGCATAATTACAAAAAAAAGAACTGATCCTTCGAGTGGGCTAGGTACTCGCCCGGCCTTTCCCAATTAATAAGCAGCCAAATTGGAGCTGGAGTATGTTAACGGAGACTAGTCTCATAGTCGGGGCTGGCCAGTGCGCGAGAGCCTGCCAAAGGTCATTCTGTTTGCTCTCTGAGAGTAATGAACATAGAGCGAGGGCCAATGCGCTGGGCCCTCGGAGGAATATAGGCATAGCTTAAGCCTTTAATCATTCTAAATGACCATTAGGAGGAGATCAATAGTAAACACAGCTTGACTTTCATAAGTACTAAGTCGAAATGCGGTGCGAGGCCGTCGCGGCACAATGCCCTCACCTGCCTCATTCATATCCATTCGCAACTCTCAAGCGGCCGGCGTTTTAAGGCCTGACAAGGGGAAGCTCTCACTGAAGCACCAATCAACCACCCAAAGATGCGGAATAAGTTAGAGCTTAGATTGAGCCCAATAAACTGTCAATATGAGCCCGAGCCCAACCCAACCCGAACCATAAACTGACTGTTTTCGGTTAAGAATGATGTTAATGAACATTGCAACACTGAAGAAGCGCAGAACTATTATTTAATAAAAATATTGAACCGTTAGAACCCTATGGACGGATTTTCCATCCAAAATCGCACCTTGCGTTCTCAGTTTAATTTAAACATAATCCATATATGGTTAGAAATGGCGTAACTTACTCTTTCTAAAAATAGTGGTTACATCTCATTGCGGCAAAGAATCTACAAGAAACCCATTGAGAAAAACACCTAAAAAATAAGATCTTCTTCAAAGTTCCTTGTTCTATTCTTCCATTATAACTCTATTTTTTTATTTGCTCAAAATACATAATCAGCTGTATTTACATTCACACTCGAATAAATCACATGACTTCATTGTCACCTGATTCCTCAAAGTGTTGAAAAAAGGGACTTTAGCCACAACCCGAAAAAAATATGTGTAATTTGCTTTTCCCCAACAAATATTATTTACCTTTAGTGCTTCAAACATATTTATATGATGTTTCTAACCAAATAATATCAGTAAATGATCCAAAAAGTGTCCACAGAAAAAGTGTGAAACTACCTGCACTCAAACTAAACTACTTTATAACGTTTTTATTGTATTGCACATTTCTACTAAGTAGTTATTTTGCACTAAACATTTTTATTTATTTGGACTAAAACATTTACATTTTGTATAAAGTTTTCATCGTGTGTCCTAAATAAAAGTGTTTTTCTCATCATGTTGTGAATTAACTCTTTATTATAATATTTGCTGTTATTATAAGCAGCTGAAAGTAAATATCTAGTATAGTAAATCAGTTTTGTTATTAGTTGGAATATTATTGGCCATATTGGTCCTGATCAAAATACTGAAAGGCATAGGCCTGAGTTTCAAGTTTTTAGTAATCTACATGTATCCTAGAGGTGTGATTATCAAAAAAAAAAAAAATCCACCTGATGCTATTTCTTCATGTATTTGGTCAAAATAATAATTAATAAACCATGTAATGAATTCAATATCATCAATATTCTTATGATTTCAACTCATAAACACTCTAATCTAACCATTTTTGAAAAAAAAAAAAAAAAAAACAGGCGCTTGGTAAAATTTTGACCAAAAAAATATAAAGAAAAAATAAAGAAATATAACATTTCCAGGAAATACAACAATTCTGCTTCCTTTTACATTTTAAATGATTGTATTTTTGAGTAGCCGTATGTCTTCTGGAGTAAAAGAGATCAGGGCATGTGTCTGTCTGATATAATTACTGTGTTATAAGACCTGAAAGAGGGACTGACAAAAACTGAAAAGTGAAAAAACACAACAAAACAGCCTAAAGTTCAAAGGGTTAAAAAACAGGATCAGGTTCAGGCAAAGAATCTAAACTCTAGAACGAGGAGCACGTGGGTTGTGAAAAATTCTGCCGTGGAGCGGCATGAGCGTTGTCTGCTTCACTCAATTTCCCTCATCCTCATCCTCGCTCTCATCCAGCCGCTTTTACTCCCATTTGTGCTCTACAGCTGTTTTCCACTCATCACACGGCTGCCTAGGGCTGGATGGGTCTCTATCTCTGAAAAACACACCAGTACTCCATCATCTGATCAATGAGGCCCAGCGCTCCTGTTCCTCTCGCCTCCTCCTCCTCCTCCTCATCACCCCACATCCCCTCAGAGCTCCAATCTCAGGCCCGCTCAGCCACAACAGCCTAGCTCTGTTTCAAAATAATGAAATAAATAACCACCGCTCAATATAAAACACAGCCATGTGCAGGAAAAAGACATGTTTGATGGGACATGATGTACTGCTGGACTCGCGGGCTTTTGTTTGGCAGTGGTTCAATGATCCTGAAATGAAGTCAATTACCCGTGAAGGAGCGGAGGGTACGCGCTCGGAGAGGCCTCCACTCTATCAGATACCCGTCCACCTCCTAAATGCCAGCCAGTGGACGGAAGCGCGTGCCCCAGGGCGGATAGACGATGCGCTTTATGGCTGTCAACTGGCAACTCAACTCAATCACAATCACAAGTCCAAGCAGATCAAAGACGTTTCAACAATTTTCTGAATGTTTCACCAATCAAAGATGAGCTGTGCAGTAGCTGGTCAATCCCATTCATGACTTCATGACTAATGTATCTTCTATCATTTGATCATTGGGATCAATGCGATACTGTACATGTACACTACAGACCAAATGTTTGGACGCACCTTCTCATTCAACGCATTTTCTTTTTGGGGTGGGTTTGGGGTGAGCTGGACCACAGAGTGAAGAAGGCAAAGGGGCAACAAGTGCTAATAAACACCTCTGGGAACTCTTTCCTTCAAGACTGTTGGAAAACCATTTCAGGTGACCACCTCTTAAAACTCATTGAGAGAATGATGCCAAGAGTGTGCAAAGCAGTAATCAGAGCAAAGGGTGTCTATTTTGAAGAAACTAGAATAAAAAAAAAAAAACATGTACGTCAGATGTGCATTGCTATCTTGGCAACAGAAAACACAGGTGCACCACTGACTGAAAACACCCCAGCTGACATCAACATGTTCGTCAGATGTTCATTGCTATCTTGGCAGTGAGTTGCCAACAGCCACAGCCTCAACATAGTGCATCACTCACAGTTGCCAGCAAAATGCTTTCGCACCTTCACAGTGTGAACGAGCACGTCCGTTTCCTCTGCTGAGAACCGATAGAAACGTCCAGGTAGCTGCACCCTTGAAATAGCAATTTGCCAAAGTCAGAGCACACCTGGCTCTTAAAGGGAATTGCAGGTGACACACATGCAGATGGTTCATGCACGTTTTAGCCAAAACACAGTCATGATTAATTAAGAGAATTAGTACATGCCTTTTTAACAGTGCAAAATGTACTTTTCTCGTTGTTACGATAGCAAAGCTACACTAACACACCCTAAATCAAGCTGCACAGTGCAATGTTGATGACTCGCCTAAAGATCGCTAAAATTGAGTCCATAGTTTTGTTCTGCTTGTCATCTTTTTTTATTTATTTTTTTAACAATAGAATAAATGGAATGGGAATCAAATTACTATGTAACACTGTGTTTTAAGTCTGCTTTAATACTAAAAAAAAAGAATTAACTTTCACATTCTAAAGCCTACTAACACATTTAACTACAACTGCAACAACGATGAAAGCTTTCTTGCGGCACATTAGAAACGATAAAGCATTACAATGGACTACACTTTTCTTTTCTTTGCTTCTTCTTCTTCTTCTTCTTCTTCTTCTTCTTTTTTAAAGATAATCTGCATATTGTACTGTCATATTGTAAGGCTGTACTGTACCCTCCCCTTGTGTGCCCCGATGTAATATTCTGGGACAGTAATTGAGGGTGAAAAAAAGATAAGAATTAATGCAAAGCCCATAAAAGACGAGCAGCGCAGTGAACACAGGGTGGATACAAATCCCCTCTGCTGACCCACTTCCCTACCCATCAGCCCCTAGCGGCACAGCTTACATGTCACTGTTGCCGTCTCCCTTTATATTAATTAAGATGGGACGTGGATACATACATTAAGTCTCTAATAAATTGATTATCTGTCAACTCTTGGTGGATCATTAAATGCTCGTCAGGGCCTACCAGTAAAGAAGGATGGTGAAAAAAAAAAGAAAGGAAAGAGAAAGAAAAAAGGAGAAAAAAACGTCAGGGGTTGAATTAAACTCTGGCCACGGCACAAAGGAGCACATTGATTTCTACCAGGCTCAGTAGTCCAGCGCTAGCTAAAGCTCTCTAGTATTCTGCACATGTGCGGGAGATTTCTCTTAGTCAGCTGACTCACTCATCCCCACCTCACTACACCCCGGATCACTGGAAGACTGCGACCATTTGAGTGGAGGATTACTGGTATGTGTACTTATATGTACAGTGCATGTGGTACTGTATTAATACACCATTCCTTATAATGCTTAATGGTAACACTTTATTTTAAGGAACACAAATTAGGCGCTTATTAACGCTTATTAACTTATGATTTGCTTAATAAAGCCTTAGTTAGACATTTGTAAATGATTTATTCACTATTTATTAGGCTTTTTTCTGTGTATGTGCTATTGATGCTTAATTAGGGGTCTATTATGTGGAAATAATTAATAATGGCTGTATTAGTTCTTATAGCGCACAATAAACAGTTATGTCAGCACCCTGTTAAGCAGATTAGATTATTAAGCATTAACTATTAGCTAATTCTACATGTTATTAGTGTTATTATAATTGGCAGCCATTTGGTCTATGTGAGTTTGGCAAGGTTATGTCTATCTATCTATCTATCTATCTATCTATCTATCTATCTATCTATCTATCTATCTATCTATCTATCTATCTATCTATCTATCTATCTAATTAGAGACTAAAAAAAACTGAATTAATATTTAATCAATCACAGATCCCTAATTAAGCAACAATAAGACTTACACAGAGTAAAGCCTAATAGGTAGTGAATAAATAATTTAGAAATGTCTAATTAAGGCTTTATTAAGCAAATAATAAGACAATAATAAGCACCTAATTTGTGTTACCTGCTTAATATTAACACATTGCACAACATGCAATCACATTGCAACATGATTAACCTATGGAAAGGCTTGGCGATGTAAAATTGCATCTATCTGATGTACCATATTTATTTTTTGCACGATAAAGCACACCAGATTATACTGCGCACTATCAATAAACGCCTATTTTCTGGTCTATTCATACACAAGATGCACCGGATTATAAGATACATTATTCTTAAGGTCAAATGAGAGCTGGATGTTAATCTACATCGATTCTTCTCCAGAAAACTGTTCATTTGGGTGAGTAAAGCATGTCTGTTTATCTACAGTAAGCTTAGGTTTCCAGATTTCCACTAAGGCTAGCCAGACAGCGCCTGGTAACCCAAGGTGATATTAGCATTGCGATTCCTCCCACATAGCTTGTTTTAACACGGTAAACGGGAAGGCTACCAGGGTTAGCAGCAGGGTACAGTCCGATGTATTTTCCTGTGAACGCCAAAAGAGCTAACTACACTTAGTGCGGTTAGCGGGTAATGCTAATGCTGCTCCAGCAGTGCTATCTGAGGTTAGGAGCAGGCTACAGGCCGATAATACTAACCTCTGAACGGCCAAAGAGCTAGCACTTAGCGCGGTTAGCAGCTAATGCTCATACTGCTCCAGTCTCGATTCTCTCTGCTGGAGAAACAAAAACCTGACTAGTAGTTGCACCGGTTTTTAAGGCACACTGAAGATTTTGGGGAAAATTAAATTATTTCAAGTGTTCCTTATAGTGCAAAAAATATGGTACACTGATCAAGCATTTCGACCACATTATGACCACCTCCTTGTTTCTAAAAGAAGATCAGAGACAGCTCCTGGAGTTTTTAAACACTGCTGTCCACTTTATTAGACAATTTTACCTAGATGCTCCATCCTTATAGACATCAGAAAGTCAGAGACAGCGCACACGCCACAAACAGAGCCGCTTCAGGTACGCTAAATCACATTTGGACAAGCTACGAATCTAAAATTGAGTTATTTGGAGGGCACTATGAACACAGCATTCCCAGACAAACACTTTACTGCTACCCACAGTATATGATATATTTAAATGTAACTACTGGTCTGAACAACCAATGATTTATAAAGGAAATTCCTAAGAATTATATCACTGCATTTTGATGATGCTGATGGTATAGTTCATAATCACAAAAGCACTGTTAATAATCCTAGAGAGATACAATTATAACAAAAAAAAAAACACTGTATTTTGCTTTTGTCTTTTGTTTAAATCCACCATTGATTAGAATTCATCTATATTAAGCTCTGACAGCTGCAGCAAACCACAACACACTTTTTGCTCTTACTAGTAATTCGAGCAAATTCAACATTTCCTGGCAAACAAATCCATCTGCTATCGCTAAGGAGGCTTAAACTGGCTTTAGCTTCCTATGCTTCATTAAATATGGATATAAAAATGTATCTCTGTGGGTGTTCCAATTTAGCTTATAGAATACACAAGAAAACATGACATATATATATATGCTCGAGTTTTGGGGGATATTGTTTACACGCTTCCCACAATGCGTTATTGTTTAATGACACTCCCTGAAGATTTTAACGTTGGATTTCAGTATTCAAGCCGAAACGCAGCCAAAAGCACTTAATTGTGCCATTATTCCAGGCTTTTTAACATGAAAATGGGGCTGCTGCTTTTTAACGTGCTTGCTTTTCTGGAAACTAAATATTCCACACGGCTGCAATCTGAGCTCCTCTTTCACTTTTATACGACTCTCACATTCACTCACATTCACATGCGGTGCTACCAAAATAAGAGCACGTATTCACAAAATAAATGGTGCCATTTGGCTTCAATTAGTCTTATCTTTTCCAAAAAATGTCAGTATTCAGGGTTTTACAAAAAATAAAAAAGGTCACGGCCATTACCACCATTGCTGGCACCTTAGTGTAAGTGAGTAATATCATCTATTTTATAACAACTGTAATGGAAACACAGTGTGATGTCCTACTATAAAAGCAGGGGAAATGCAGACAGTAGCAGTTTGGGTTGAGGTTAAGGAGGCTTCAATTGGACTCGCTATTATATCATGGCTTACGTCTCATAGGCTATAATCACGCAGCAGGTAAAAATGGCACAAAACTGATTTGTTTTCATCACATTCGACGCAGATGTGCCATTTATGGGCTAGTGTGAATGGTAAAAACCATAGACTGTGTATAGTTGGACAGAGCATCATCTCTCAAAAGTGAAGCCACCACAGGTCGGGCGCCCCCTGCTGTTCGGTTGCAGAAAGCTGTGTAACCCCACCCATCCCCATAGGTTTCAATGGCAAAACAGACAACTTTCAATCACTGTTTTTTCTAATATACTGCTAATATACTACCTCCATTATTTAAATGCAGCAGCTAGTGTAACCTCTGCTTATATTGCAGAATTTTTATATCCCCACAGAATTCGTTTTTTTTAAATGTTATTCAGCTCTAATCAAAAAAGGTGTGGTTATTGTAAAAGGGCTGGTTATGGGCGGGACCAATAACAGACCGTCAGCTCCACTCCGCTCTGCTCTGCAGCCTGTGACCTCGAGGCAGCCCTCAGGGGCGGGGTTATTTAAATGAGAAGGCAGTCTCTCCACAGTCTTTCTCCCTGCTCTGGTCTCTACTGTGCAGACTCGGGTTTCAGGATCGACAACATGGCGGAGGATTTTGGCTTCATTTTCATTGAATGAATGGGAATGGCGACACGGCGTCCATCTTTTTTTACAGTCTCTGGTAAAAACCATTTTCACAGCAATGTGAATCAATCTGAACAGCCAGACTAAAATTCATGCAACATTCTACTGGAAAAATAGGTAATCATGAGTCATGAGTAGTTGAGAAAATGGACAACAGCAGTGAATAAGGGGTTTATTGGCAGGGTAATAAAAAAAAACAGACCTCATAACTGGTTTGGACTGATGTCCCAATGTTCCAACATTAGAAGGATTTTGTCACAACTACTCAGCGTTTGTAATGAAATAGCTAAAAAATAAAAAAGAAGATAAAAAAAGGAAACTAATAGACAGGGTTCTAGGAGCAGAGTTTTAGGAACTATGAGCACTAAATGAACACAGCCTCACTGAACCCCCTTTAAAAATACCTATTGTCCAATGTACATTCATTTTTAAACTTCTTTAAAGCAAATAAGAAGATAAAAAATATGAAAAAAATAAGAGACCACTAAGAAAGGATGATTTTCTTTGATTTTACCAAATTGAAAACCTCTGAAATATAATCAAGAGGAAGATGGATGATCACAAGCCATCAAACCAAACTGAACTGCTTGGATTTTTGCACCAGGAGTGAGTGGCATAAAATTATCCAAAAGCAGTGTGTAAGACTGGTGGAGGAGAAAATTCCAGGATGCATGAAAACTGTGATTCCACTGAATATTGATTTCTGAACTCTTAAAACTTTATGAATATGAACTTGTTTTCTTTGCATTATTTAAGGTCTGAAAGCTCTGCATCTTTATTTGTTATTTCAGCCATTTCTCATTTTTTGCTAATAAATGCTCTAAATTACAATATTTTTATTTGGAATTTTATGTTTATGATAATTTTACTCGAACATATATACCTATAAATAGCAAAATCAGAAAAACTGATTCAGAAACTGAAGTCCTCTCTCTACATTTTTTTTTCCAGATTGATTTTAAATTTAACCATTAACGATAGAAACAACATTAAACATAGAGTCTGAGATTGTCACCTGACCTCAGTCAGTGGATAATCTCTGGAAAATCCATACTGTCTCAGATCGTTGAGGTTGATTGATGAGTGACAGCGACATGTGACATTTTCTACAATATCTGGAGCACTAACTCTATTAATCTCCAATGAGACAATTCATTTCCAACCTGACCTTGAGATCCTCCACTGATTTAGAGAACCTGTAATTTTTTGGCCGGTATACCATTCAGTAAAGCATATATATACAGCTCTGGAAAAAAAAAAAAAAAAAAGAGACCACCTAAAAATTATGAGTTTCTTCGATTTTTTCACATTGAAAACTGCTGAACTGCTTGAATTTTTGCAACAGGAGTAAAGGCATAAAGCTGTCCAAAAGCAGTGTGTAAGACTGGTGGAGGAGAATGTGCATAAAAATGCATAAAAAACCATGTGATTAAAAACCATATGAACTTGTTTTCTTTGCATTATTTGTGGTCTGAAAGCACTGCGTCTTTTTTGTTTTTTCAGCCATTTCTCATTGTCTGCGAATAAATGCTCTAAATGAGAATATTTTTATTTGAAATTTAGGAGAAATGTTGGCCACAGTTTATAGAATAAAACAACAATGTTCATTTTACTCAAACATATACCTATAGATAGCAAAATCAGATAAACTGATTCAGAAACTGAAGTGGTAAAGTGTTATCAAATATTTTTTCATTAACATTTACGTATAAACTTGTGGTGCAGATACTTTATCATGACTTTGCATAATTATAGGGAGATGCGAGTTCTGTAGACATCCACTAAATCCTGCATTGGCGCAGCTTTAATTAACAGAATATGCACTTGCTTTTGGCACCCATCAGAAGGGATCCTGCCTCAACAAATATCCCTGAACTCAATAAATATGCTAAATCGATAATGAAAAGAAGTTTAAAACAGCAAAACTCACCGAATCTGGATTGTTTTGAATGGTAGCCCACCTGACAGCAGTTGCAATGCACATCTATTACTGTGTTAAACAGTCTAAATGGCCGTGCGTGCCTTATCAACGCAAGCAGGTGTTCATCTCCAGATTGCCTCTGTTGAGGAAGTCATTGGCTTACCGTAGATCGGAATGGGTAATGAACCAATCTATTTTTTTTTTATATCGCTGCTGATGAGTGGAAAAGTGGCAGGAATTTTGTGAAAGCTAACCATGGTCCTCATTTAATTTAGCAGAACATCTGTCTCAATGTTCCACTTCAGTTCACTAGCCAGCAGGCGGAGGAGCTAGTCCCGCTGGAGCAGAGCACATCACAAAGTCAGTCTCTTCCTTTACTTCCTTAACAGATCTGACAACTTAATGACACTGTATTATCAGTAATCATTACCTACTGTATAATGAGGAGTGCAGCTAAAGCTGTGGTAACTCCACTGCGGGTAGTGAAGTTTAGTTATATAACACATGATGATGATAAAGATGATGATGATGGTGATGATGGTGATGATGTAACCTATGATGACAAACCGGATGATTATAATGATGATAAATAAGAAGGGAGGGTGATGACAGTGTGAACGATAATGATGATGCTGATGATGCTAAAGATGCTGATAATGTAGATGATATGGTAATGCAGCAGTTAAAGGGATTATTGCTTATGATGGTGGGAATGACAAAGATGATGATGATGATGATAATGATGATGATGATGATAATGATAATGATGATGATGATGATGATGATGATGATTATGATGATGTAAACAATGACTACAGTCTGGATGATTATTATCATGATGAGGAAGAAGGGAGGGTGATGACAGTGTGGACAATAATGATGATGCTGATGTGGTAGTGCTGAAGGAATTATTGCTTATGATGATGGGAATGACAAAAATGATGATGTAAACCATGACTACAGTCCGGATGATTATTATCACGATGAGGAAGAAGGGAGGGTGATGACAGTGTGAACCATAATGATGATGCTGATGATGTTGATGATGATGATGATGATGTAAATCATGATGACAGTCCAGATGATTATAATGATGATGAGGAAGAAGGGAGGTGATGACAGTGTGGATGATGCTGATGATGTGGTAATGCTGCTGTTGATCATGATAATGAAGGGATGGTGGTGGTGGTGTTTTTTTTTTTTTTTTTGCATTATATGAGGTCTGAAAGCTCTTTTTTCTCTGCATGATGATGATGAGGGTGTGTGGGGATGGTGGTGGTGGTGGTAATGGAAAGCCATAGTGATGTCCCTGGTAATAAGAATGATAATGACAGTGGTGGTAATAATAGAGGGGATGATGATGATGATGATGATGATGATGATGACAGTAAGGATGATGATGTGGGAGTGATGGTGGTGTAAATGATGGGGGTAATGTAAATGATGGTGATGATGGAAAAGATGATGGTGGTGGACGATGACAACAATGATGATAATGTAAACGATAGTGGTGATGGAAAAGATGGAACAGAAATTATGGTGGTGGTAGTAATAATGATAGTGGGATGATGATGATGATGATGCATGTAGTGATGCGAGGAATGATAACAGTGATGGTGGTAACGAAGATAATAGGGATGATAGTGCTGACCATAATGATGATGACAGTGGAGATGATGATAATGATGATGATGCTGATTGCGGGAATGATGACTATTCTCCATTAGGCCGTTTGGTACTTAAAGGAAATGAATGATTGCTGTATCTGTGCTTGTTGAGAGGAACATGCATGTGTAGTAGT
The DNA here is from genome assembly GCF_023375975.1 of Astyanax mexicanus. Lineage (NCBI taxonomy): Eukaryota > Metazoa > Chordata > Actinopteri > Characiformes > Acestrorhamphidae > Astyanax > Astyanax mexicanus. The sequence continues at coordinate 11,544,686 of NC_064421.1, forward strand.
GTGTATGAAGATTATGGTTACGCATTGGGGGGCATTAACTCCCCCTATAAACTTCATACTGCACAGAGCCCCCCCCCCCCCCCCCCACCCCCCCGCTCTTACTACATGTCTAGATCATTTAACCAGCAAACTATACAACAAATTAATAAGTAAATGAGAATATTTTATATATTTTATGATCGAGTGCATTTGGCTATCGCAGAGTAATTTCTTATTTAAATGCAAATTAGCAACACTGAGACTCCATGTTTTGTAAATACCAGTCTCGACATTCCAGAATTTAAATTAGAGATATTATTACTTTCTTTCCTGATGCATTTATATTTTACTTAAACGGGCATACAGCGATGAAACCCAACGTATTAGCTCGTAAATGTGGATGAATCATTTTAATCGTGGACTATTTCACTCAGGCGGCCGAAGTGAAAGGTTTAAATACCAATTTTGGGGAGGCTCATCTCTAAAATACAGCACATTATTCAATTTTCTGACAAAAAGATAACACACATCATGAACAAATCAAAAAGAGAGCCAAGAGCACGATCCAACACACTTAATTCAATCTAGCATCGCAATTACATGAGCAGCCGCTCAAGCAGAGAAAACACTGAATGCGCAGTACGGGATGTCCTCGGGGATGAGACTGAGAATCACTGACCTCGGCTGTATCCATAAATACATTTATACTATTTATACTATTTATACTCAGCTATAAATAGAACCACCTGTACAGTATTTTAAAGAAAATCTGCATCTTTTTTTGTTATTTCAGACATTTTTCATTTTCTGCAAATAAACTCTTTAAATGATAATATTTTTATTTGGAATTTGGGAGAAATGTTGTCCGTAGTTTATAGAATAAAAGAACAATGTTCATTTTATTCAAACATATACCTATAAATAGCAAAATCAGAGAAACTGATTCAGAAACGAAAGTGGTATCTTAATTTTTTTCAAGAGCTGTATACAGCACAATCAAATGGAGATCTTTCAACTGAATTAACTTATAATAATCTGTTTAATCTGTTATCTGGGGCTTTTTTGGCATAACCTTGTTTGCATACTGGGTGTGTTCCCCAATTTCCCACCAACTCACCAGGGCTTCCTTGGGTACATTTTTGTATTTCACATAGCATCGCTGTCCAATGAAGTATCTCCATTTTTGACGATTTTACTTTAAGATAAGATAAGATAAGGTAAGATAATCCTTTATTAATCCCACAATGGGAAATTTACAAGGTTACAGCAGTGCAGAGGAAAGGACAGAGAAACAGGTCAGGAAAAGGTATAAACAAATAATGATAAATCTATATATACAAAAAACCTATTGCAGGAAAATATATAAAGATACTTAAAAAATTATATATAGTAAGAAAAAGTATATACATCTAGTGCATAGAGATATAATTATGGTGGGGTGGCCCAGTATTATTGCACAAAGAGTAACAGTGAATAAATATCAAATAAATAGTGGATTAAAAAAAAGGTGAGAAATATATTGCACATTAAACATATTGCACAGATGGTAATAATTACTGCATAGTTTGAACAAACTGTCCCTTACAATGTGCCAAAATTTCTTGATGAATAAAACAATAGAAACTCTTCAAAATGACCTAAAATAAACTCTTTTTACGTTGACTTTCATTGAAAGTTTTAGATTTTTTCTCCTGTGAAGTTGCTGTTTTGAAGATACTTGTTTTTCATTGGACAGCAATGATACTATGATGAACTGACTGTGACCTCTATGTTTTAGGCTGTAAGAACAAGCATCATTTTCTGAGCTGCTGACTGTGTGTTAGCTGTGTTATATATTATTCTCTCTACAGCCTTTTCTTTTTTTCTGTCTATTTTATTTACCTGGCCATTAGATTAAATGTGCAAAGCAACTGATGTAACTAAAAGACATTTAGTTACAACTTTAATGAACTTTATTCATGAAATGTATGCCTAATAACTCAAAGATATTTAGTTATCAGAAAACATTACTTAAAGAATTTAAGACAAATATTTATCTTTTTTTTTTTTTTTTTTTTATAAATTCAACTTGTACAGGCTTATAGTGTATTGGGAAATGTCATACTCAGTTATGTTCATTTTGAGTGCATTTATAATTTAATAAATAGTTAAATACATGTTAATAATATGCTGAAAATCCCTGATTTACTTTTTAGATGTTTTAGATTTACAAATTAGCCACTAAACTATTGGTATCGTTTTGCTGGTGGTTACTAGGGTGTTGCTATGCATTTGCTACAATATTTCAGGATGTTGCCAAAGTGTTCCAGGTGGTTGCAAATATTTTTCTAAGTGGGTGCTAAAGCTTTGTCGGGAAGAAGTTCCAAGGTAATTGCTATGCTATTGTTAATGTGTCTCTTGGTGGTTGCTGAGGTGTTCTAGGTGTTTGCTAAGTAGCAATACCATTGCAGGTACTATGTTGTTAAGGAATTCCAAGTTAATTGATTAATATTAATATTGCAAACTTGTACAGGCCTACAGTGTATTGGGAAATGGCATACTCAGTTATGTTCATATTGAGTGCATTTAAATGTTTAATAAATAGTTAATTATACATTAATAACATGTCGAACATGTTTTTTAGACGTGCCCTGTAGTACTAGTTTCAATAAATGGTGGAAAAAGTCAACTCTGTCACTGGTTTAAATGGTTTAAATGGTTTGAACAGTGTATCAATAACACAGTTAGTAAAGAGTCAAGTCTTTCCACATTCAGAACGTGCCGGCAGTTCTGGAATGGGCCATATACTGTATAATATAAGCTATTTTCTTTATCACAGGGCTTTATTCCAGTCTGACTCTGCTACTCTGTGCAGGCTCCCAGGCCGAGGCATTCAGAACACGGAGGAGCAAACACTATCCATCAATAAAATGCCAGCACTGAATGAAAATGGACGTGATTTAGTGATACGCCTCCCTGCTCCCCCATAATCGCCGAGTTAATGCAATACAGCACGGCTTTTAAAAAGTGAAGCGGCACTCCATAAATCTGACCTGCAGCATTGACCTCATCTCTCTCTCTCTCTTCTTCCCTCTCCCTCCTCCTCCTTTCATGTGTGTGAGTGTGTGTGTGTGCATCCCATGTCAGCATATGATGACAGTAAAAGCCAGTAAATCATGCCAATCACCTCTCCAGGACCCCTCCGCCCACCATGCTTCTGCTACAGCCAATCAAAACCAAGATTCAAAACCTCAAGAGAAGCAGATCTACAAACACTGTTTCATCTTCCAGAACTGTTGGCATCATTCTTAAAGATAAAAGAAAGAGTTGTTTTTTATGTAGCATCTTAAACAGGATATTTAAAAAAATAGCCACTAAATTTCCTGGTGGTTACTAGGGTGTTGCTATGCATTAGCTACCATATTCCAGGATGTTGCTAAAGTGTTCCAGGTGGTTGCAAACATTTCTTTTCTAAGCGGGTGCTAAAGCTAAGTTGCAAAGAAGTTGCAAAGTAATTGCTATGATATTGTAAAAGTGTTTTCTGGTGGTTGCTGATGTGTTCCAGGTGTTTGCTAAGTGGATGTTGTGTTGTAAAGGATTTCTAATGTAATAGCAATGTGGTATTGGTTAGGTGTCAGGAGTTTCTAAGTGGGTACTAAAGCTATGCTGCAAAGGAGTTCCAAAGAGATTGCTCTGGTATTGCTAAGGTGTTTCCTGGTGGTTGCTAAGGTTTTCCATGTGTTTTCTAAGTGGGTGCTAAAGCTGTGCTCTAAAGGAGTTCCAAAGTGATTGCTATGGTATCACTAAGGAGTTTTCTGATGGTTGCTAAGGTGTTCCTGACATTTTCTATTTATGTACTATGTTGTAAAGTAGTTCAAAAGTGATTGATGTGGTATTATTTAGGTGCTTCTTGGTAGTTGCTAATGTGTTTCAGGTGTTTTCTAAGTGGGTGCTAAAGCTATGCTGCAAAGGAGTTCCAAAGTAATTGCTATGATACTGTTAAGATGTCTCTTGGTGGTTGCTAAGGTGTTCCAGGTGTTTGCGAAGTGGATACTGTGTTGTAAAGGAGTTCTAATATAACTGCAATGTGATATTGTTATGGTGTCACTTGGTGATTGGTAAGTAGGTACTATGTTGCAAAAGAATTCCATACTGATTGCTATGGTATTGCTAAGGTGTTCCAGGTGTTTGCTATGTTGATGCTAAAGCTATGCTGTAAAGGAGTTCCAAAGTGATTGCTATGGTATCACTAAGGTGTTTCCTGGTGGTTGCTAAGAAGTTCCTAACATTTTCTAAGTATCTACTATGTTGTAGCGCAGTTCAAAAGCGATTGCCATGGTATTACTAAGTTGTTTTCTGGTGGGTGCTAAGAAGTTCTTGATGTTTTCTAATTATGTACTATGTTGTAAAGTAGTTTAAATGTGATTGCTATGGTATTTCTAAGGTATTTTCTGGTGGTTGCTACGGTGCTCCAGGAATTTGCTAAGTGGTTGCCGTGTTGTAAAGGAGTTCTAATGTGATTGCCATGGTATTGATAAGGTGTCAATAAAAAAAAAAAAAAAAAACATACTTTAACAAAGTTTTTACAAAATCTGTACATCCAATCAAAAAGCTGTATACAAGCCCACCATTCCTGATCATGACGCACATTTTACAGTTGGAACGGAGTTGATATCTTGAAAATTGCGGCCCAAAATAATGGAATACTACAGAATAGAAGAAGACGTAAGAAGAACTCTACTGTGGTTGCATACTGCCATCACACTAATTTTTTTACCTCATTGCCTCGTTACAAGTTGACCAGATGTAACATGGGATTGTTTTACTGAATCTGAAATGACTCTGGACAATTCGACTGACATAAAGTGGTAAAGTGGTCATTATCAGTGATAAGAGATAAGAGACACAATCACACACTGAAGAAGACCATATATATATATATATATATATATATATATATATATATATATATATATATATATATATATATATCTGATGGAGCCACAGAGTCATGCAGCACTGCATGGAATCTATGGGTGTTCACCACAGCTGTGCACTAAACCAGATGGATTTGACACCAGCGGAGCTATAAAACACCAGCCGCATATGTAATGAGAGGCAGGGGTGGGCTGGCAGTGACTGTTCCGGCCATTCCTGACCGGGTTTATCTGATCGGATTAGAAGATAATACAGCACTATTTGTGATTGTTGATTTGCCATACTTGAGCGTTTATCTTTTATCATAAGGATAAAAGCATGAATCAGATACATACATATACACCCCCCCACACACACACACACACACACACATACACGCACTGTGGTATTGATTATGTACAGATGCAGCATCTCTAAGTCTCTCCACTGATAAGCATTTGCTGAATACGCAGCCCGCTGAAGCCGAGCAGCAGTGAAGAAGCAGTGCAGAGGACCATTAGTGTAAAACACTGCTGATACAAAATAGTGTAGAATGTAGAGCATTTACCCTGCCTATAATTCACCTCCGGGGCTGGTGGTCCAGGGGAGATCCTCTGCAGCAGAGCAGGTTTTTTTTTTTTTTTTTTTTTTTTCCACACAGCCCTTGCATGTTCGAAATTGTATTTGCTCATGCTTTGAAGTCCCTCGGTCCATTAATGGATGGTAATTTGAATATTAAACAGCAGAAAGGATAGTGCACCATTCAGCATGTTTTCATAGTGCATGTGCCAAAGCATACACACTCTCCAATATATTATGGATTACTTTTGAATCTGCATTGTTCATAAAATCGCTTAATTTTGCAATCAAGGCACTCTGAGAAAAAAAAAAAACAAAGGTGTTGCAATAAGGCCCCAAACAAGATTTGATGTTAATGTAAAATTAGACTAATTAGTGTTGTTTGCAGAGTTATTATACAAACCCGGTTATAAAAATATCACATTTGAGGACCTGCATTTTCTCTGATAATAATAATAATAATAATAATAATAATAATAATAATAATAATGTAATTACCATATAGTTCTAAATTCTGTTATGTATTATAATTATTACTGCATAATGATGGCATGTAATACTGCTAATTTCAGTAAAAAAAAATTACGTTTTTTGTTAGAAAACCAAAAACAAAACAAAACTTTAAATACACTTTTAATACACTTTTTTCTAGACATATTCGCCCACAGTACTTTCTATATTATCATTTATCCAGCTTTTGTTTAAGCATCTGTGTAATTGATTATTATTAAAGTATTATTATTATTATTATTATTATTATTATTATTATTATGAACACAGGACAATATATGTATTTAACATATGATTTAACATGGAAATTAATATGTTATTATTATTATTATTATTATTATTATTATTATTATTATTATTATTATTATTATTATTATTATTATTATTATTATTATTATTATTATGCACCAAAGACACAAATACACTAGTAGCACCCAAACAACTATATGGGGTACAATGTAGAAAATGCAGAAAATGAGAAATGGCTAAAATAACAAAAAAGATGCTGAGCTCAGAAATCAGTATTTGGTGGAATAACCCTGTTTTTTAATCACAGTTTTTCTGCATCTTGGCATGTTCTCCTCCACCAGTCTTGCACACTGCTTTTGGATAACTTTATGCCACTCCTGGTGCAAAAAATCAAGCAGTTCAGCTTGTATTGATGGCTTGTGATCGTCTATCTTCCTCTTAATTCCAGAGTACAATCAAAGAAACTCATCAATTTTGAATTGGTCTCTTTAATTGGTTCTCCTCCACCAGTCTTACACAATGCTTTTGGATAACTTCATGCTACTCCTGGCGTAAAAATTCAAACAGTTCAGTTTGGTTTGATGGCTTGCGATCATCCATCCTCCTCTTAATTATATTTCAGAGGCTTTCAATTGGTAAAATCAAAGAAACTCATCAATTTTGAATTGGTCTCTTTAATTGGTTCTCCTTCAGCAGTCTTACACACTGCTTTTGAATAACTTCATGCTACTTCTGGCGTAAAAAATCAAACAGTTCAGCTTGGTTTAATGGCTTGTGATCGTCCATCTTTCTCTTGATTACATTCCAGAGGTTTTCAATTTGGTAAAATCAAACTCATCCATTTTTAAGTGGTCTCCTATTTTCATTTTTTTTTTCAAAGCTGTATATCATATATTAGTGTAAATATTAAGATACCACTTGTATGTACAGTTCTAATGGGAAATTATGGGAAAGAAACGTTCGCTGAATTGTTCCTATTGTATTTCAAAAGTGAAGAAGCTTTTAAAACTTTAAAGACCGCCTAAATAATGCAGAGGCTTCAATCTGAAACCATTTTTAAACATATATTCCGAGCTTCCCTCTAAAAATCCCTGCCTTTAGGCTCGAGCAGAACCTGAGAGACACGAGGGCTCAGAGCTTTCACCACAGGGACCTGAGATCATTACTGGAGTTCAGATCCCTGCAGGGCCAATCTCACCCTCGGTACCTCGCTCAAACATGACCACTATCACCATCACCTATCTCAAAGTGCCCGGCGCGGGCCTGGAACAGCACGCTCAGGGCGATGTTTGTGATCACGGGGCGGAGCCATGGGCTTGTCAAGGTCAAAAAAGTACTGATTGGGTCCGCTGAAGAACAAGAGCATGTTTTACAGCTTCAGACATGAAAGAGAGCGAGGGAAAAAAGAGAGTAGAGGAGATACAGGGACCTGGGCAAGAGACTTCGGAAATGAAGGCCGGAGAAGGAAGGGGTCACTGCATTGTGTGGATCAGCACTATGGAGGACGGCACAGTAGCTGGCCAGTAGCTGCCCTTTCTGGAGTCACATCAAATGGGTGGTTTTCAGTGCTCGATGGGTAATTCTCTGTGAAATAACCTTCTCCAAGGGCAGTGCCTGAGGCAATCGATACTCTAGGTGTTTGCTGCCAAAGAGTGGAGCAGGATATCGGCATTTATTCACACTTCTATAGTGAACAGTGGCCTAGACTAAACAATTCTCTCACACTACCTTTGGGATGTGAAATGGGAAATTTGTGCGTGTGTCTGTGTGTGTGTTGGGGAGGGGGATACATCAGCAACCTATCCGCTATTGTTGTTGCTCAGAAACCCCATCATCTTTTACACCCTTCAACAGTTGTAAAAGTGCCGCACTGTCCTTGTGCGGCTGCCGGGGAGGAGCATGGTGTCTGATCAGAGCATCATCCTCACTTCTGATGTTCTTTTGGTGTATTTTTTTCTGCCTCGCTTCTTCTCTTCTCCTTACGTTAAAACTCTTAAAACCCTAAAGGCCTGTATGTGGCTCCATACTTCTCACACTTCCCTTCTTTGCTCTCAAGTGACATAAGCTACATATCAGTTACATAGCAGATATTAAATAATGTATAGTAGTTCCTAAGCCTCAACTCCAAGCTTCAAAAAGTGTGCATGCATCAACTTTAAAAAGTAAACCCTTTTCCTGCAATATCAAGCAATTTTAAGCTAGATTTTAGGGATAGGTTTTCATTTTAAGAGCTATTATTTAGTATCTGCTAAGCACAGTGGCCAAGATCTGTCAGCATCGCTGCAGAGATTGAAGAGGTGGGGAGTCAGCCTGTCAGCTCTAAAAAATGTGTAATTTGTATTTATTATTAGCAATGTGACTAAAAAATATGAATACATACAGTTAGGAACACAATATCATCAGATCTCTGGGGTGAGTGGCAGTTAAATGCGTGAGATACACAGGCCAGGCTGTATTCTTGTCCTAGTCTTGTTTACTGCAGTATGGCTGCTCAAGCAAGCCCACCAATTTGTTGAAGATGTAATCTGGAGAAAGCCGAAAAGCTACTGAGAGTCTGTGCCCTGACGCCTCAGCTCAAAAAGTAATTTATCAGAGGTTAAAAACACAATGGTGGGGGTCCGGCTCATCTGATTCTAAATGTACTGATAGTGATACTGCATGTCTGTAGGGGTTTATTATGCTGAGGGAAGGAAATTAACAATGACACGAAGGTATGGGAATTTTAATTTTGCAGGGTCAAACAGACTGTCAAATAAAAAAGTTCAACCACACATGGTAATGAGTTATAATACAAGTTAGTAGCAGTGAATGGCTAGAAGCTATTGTCTGGTGTACCACAGTTAGTTCCGACCCTGCGCCGTGATTGGCTGAGAGGTGTTTTATGAGTGACGTTATCAGCCGGTAATGCACTGTAACCAAAGCTCTTTGTGTATTACTCGGCCTTTGCATCACAGCAGTGCCAATATTACACATTATAGCACTCCCTCTCATGTATTATTGCTATAAGTAATCATCACAAATTATTATTTATTTAAACAACACTAAGGCCAAATCCCAATTCTCACTTTTAACCCATTCCTTGTTTTCCAGTGTCCCCCGTCCCTTTGGAACACAATTACAGTTGGAATTGTGAAAATTGATTGTTTTCTTCCCCTATGAACTGGAACAACCACAAGTACCTGAAATGTTGTCTAAATAATAATAATAAGCTGTTTTATTAGTAGCTACTAGCAGCTATGCTAGCAGAGCATTGGTTTAGCTTAGCTTAGCATCCTCACTACTGGACTTCAGATCAATTTAGGACAAATTTAGGGTATCTCTTCCAACTGAGGAGAGTTTGATGCAACACAATTTACTATTTACTATCATCCACCCCTAATTCCTCAATGATAGGAAGCAAAAGTTAGCTATTGGCTAGTGTCTGGTTAGATTTTTTTTCCATTCCACCTTAAATGCAGCAGTCTCAATAACTGCTTTTTCACCATTTAAGGTGAAATTAAGAAATTAAGAAAGAGGACATAATATATATTTTTATATATATATAACTAAACTAATATGTAGTTTTGGGATTTAGGGCCCCCTCTGGTAAGAATGGGTAATCGCACCAAGCAATTATAATCATTTTAAACTGGGCGGGTGTGATGTGTGATGGTGTCTTCTTTCAGAACAGATGAATCCGATTCCAGGTTATGTTCAGTCAGAGAGAGAGCACTCAGTCAGAAACTTCACTCCTTCGTTTCTTTGGTTTTACTATGAGTGAATGAGCTACTGAGGTCTAAGTTTCTAAGTTTCCCCTGCATGGCTGTCACCTCAGAAGGTAGCCTCATCTGAAGTCTGTACACAAGAAAGCCGGCAAACAGTTTGCCGAAGACTGAATGGGAATGTGTTGTCCCTTTTTCACTGAGAAATGCTTCTGTTTTTAGTTTAGAAACAAAAGAATATGTACTGCCACTTTAACAAAAAAGAAAAGACTACATTCATGAGTTTTTTTTTGGTCGCTTGCAATGGAACCATGTCCCTAATAATTTCTTATAAGCCTCGGTTTGGAGTGTTACTCTGTAAAATCTCTGTTTGGGAAGACATGTAGCTCTAACACTGGACCCTGAACCTCTAACCCACCCTACCCCTAGGTGTGAACGAGCACAATTGTAGAGGTTGGGTCAACTAGTTGAAGCGTGGGGTGAAAAGGAAATGGGCCTAAATATCCAATTGTTACTGACCTCAGTATTAAGAATTGTTCACTGAAAGTTTTTTTTTTTTTTTCACAGTATAAAGAAGATTCCCCCAGTGCCACACCTTACAACTCACTTGCATGTAATGTGTGCAGCTGACTGTGAGCTCCTGGAACATAGCCCCCCAGAGGTAAATGGTGTTATCTAGTGGTTGCTTCTCCATTCTGGCACCTAGGGCACAGAGGAGGCTGCAGGAGCTGGTTTCGTCTGAATGTGACAAGCAAATCTACGGGGCATCTGTTCCCCCCGCTGCTTTCTTGCTCTTCTTCTCCTTGTTCTTCACGAATCTTTTATCTCCTGGAAGTTTCTGCTGTGTGCTGCTCGCGCCGGCCCAGGCCGCATTACTCAGAGCTCTTGAAACGTCTTCATCTCTTCATTTTTATTTCCAGACACTTGTTTTCTGATGCTGTTTTTGGTCTCCGTTCAGATCATTCTTTGAGATGGTTCACGCGTCACCTCTCGTTGCCCGTCTCTTTTCTTTCAAGTGTTCAAGTTCCTCGTGCACATCTCAAGCTTTTAAAGTCAGAATGCTCAGGCTTGTTTTTCTGAATTTCTGTATTCTGGTAGCTGCATTAAGGTTATATATTTAGATGTCCTTCAAGGTTTCAAATTAGCCTGATCTGTTATGCACTCGTTTTTAAGTAGAAATCAACCAAGAGAAATGAAACTTGGTGGATATATATATATATATATATATATATATATATATATATATATATATATATATATATATATATATATATATATATTTTTTTTTTTTTACATAGAGAGACATGCCAATAATTAATAATTAAATTTCCTGCTGGACTGTGCCCGTGATATCAGTGTTCTGTGCACTCACTGGTGATGCCTTCCATGAATCATCCTGCTAGTACCAGCACCAGCACATTGGCAGACGGCTACATGACACAGAGATTCTAGGATATTTTAGCGTATTATTTTACTTTTTGTCTTACTTTTTTCCAAGAAGATAACTCCCTGAAATGACTGTTTGTCTAAGAAAAAATATATACAGTATCTACCTAACACTTAGCTAGTTAGTTTAGCCTGTTTAAACTCACCTAGGCAGCTCTCTGCAGTAACTTAACTCAACACGGATAGTATAGAAGTCACTGTTTAAACTGTACAGAACTAGGAACTCTCGCCCTTTTTTCTCTATTGTTTCATTGTTTCTTTCTCTCTCTCTTTCTCACTCACTCGCTCCATCACGCATATTTCAATAGGACAATGCTCGTCAACATACCACTGATGGCTCAAGAGTTTATCTCTGTTGTGTGCAGCTCAAATCTACATTTTATTAAAGTATTAAAATCCTAGAATCCTTATGATTAGCACTACAGTCCAATCCAATATTCTCTTTTGGATCTTCACGAGCAGAACTGATGGAGTCTTTCCAAAAAAAAGGCTGACATCTACCTTCATGCCACAGTCGAACATTTATAACACGCTTGAGCAACACACCAGACTTAATAATGCCTGTGCCCACCAGCGCAATTATGTGTGGCTTGCAAGCATGACTCACTGAGGAATTGAAGATAAAATACTATTGACATCAGACAGAAAAAGGCTTTGAATTCCACAGATAATAGTTCAGGAACATGTGGCATTTAATGTAATCTATGTGTGTATGAGGAAAGTAAGGCTATTTAATGCTTTAAAATGTGTTTCTGTGATTTCTGTTACTAGATTTGCCAAATAGTTGAGGAAGGTAACTTTGCCTGGAGCTAAGCAGCACTGAAAAACAGAAAGGAAGACAACATAGGCAAATCCATATCCATATTCCAAAAGATCAGAAAACAAGAACAGGGTCAAAGAACCAAGAAAACACTAGAAATAAACAAAAAAAAGGTTCAGAAACCCAAGGCAAGATACAGCAGGCCAAAATAATGAGTCCAGGACCAGCTGCAGGTGTGCGATCAAGAGAGGGTGGAGCCTGTGTGGTTCAATCACACCGGACTGGAGAGTCGGAGTGAAATCTACCCAGAGGGCAAACACTGAAAAAAAATACAGAAAATATACAGTGGCTTTCAAAAGTATTCATACCTCTTAAAAGTTTTCAAATGGTGTCACCATACAACGACAAACTTAAATTTATTTAATTGACATTTTAAGTGATAAACCAACATTTTGAAAGTCACTTAAAATCTCAGTAAATTTAAGTGGCTATAAGGTGACAAAATCCAGCCTGTTTGGACCATGCCGTCAGCATACAGCAATTTAAGACTGAGACCCCATTCACACATGTCCAGATATAGGTGTATCTCAAAAAAATACAATACTAAAATGTGAAACTCATATTATATAGATGTATTACATACTGCGTCATCTATTTCAAGTGTTTATTTTATTGTTGATGAGTATGGCTTACAGCCAATGAAAACTCAACAAACAGTGTCTCAAAAAATTAGAATATTATATAAGACAAGTTGGTACTTTTGGCAGTGTGGGCAGTGTGCCAGGTCCTGCTTGAAAATGAAATCTGCATCTTCATAAAAGTTGTCAGCAGAGAAAACATGAAGTGCTGTAAGATTTTGTGGGAAAAAAAAACACTGCACTGACTTTGTACTTGGTATAAAACACAGTGGACCAACACGAGCAGATGACATGTATCTCCAAACCATCACTGATTGGTAGAAACTTCACACTAGACCTCAAGCAGTTTGGACTGTGCATCTCTCCACTCTTCCTCCAGATTCAGCTCCCTTGATTTACAAATGAAATGCAAAATTTAATGATGATCAGTGATGGTATAGAGTCATGTCATCTGCTGGTGTTGATCCACTGTGTTTTATTATCAAGTTCAAAGTCAGGGCAATGTTGTTTCCCCGGAAAATCTTACAGCACTTCATGCTTCCCTCTGCTGACAACTTTTACGGAGATTTGGATTTCATTTTTCAGCAGACTTGGCACACTGCCCACACTGCCAATGGCACCAATTGATCTTATGTAATATTACATTTCTTTGATACACAGATTTTTGGGTTTTCATTGGCTGTAAGCTTTTATGAAATCGTTCACATCACAACACATGACTGTTTCTGGCTTAATCTTAATTACCTCCATACTCCCTATATAGTGAACTTAATAAGTAATGACTCTAAAATAATAACTCTACCCACAGATAACACTAGATTTCAGACTCATACAGTGCTAGCAAGCTAATGCAAATGTTTATATATGGTTAAAATATTATCAAAAATGTACAGAAAGAAATTTATGTTTTAAAAATAAATGTTTGGACAGGGCCTGGATAGAGAGGGGACCTCAAAGAGCTTTAGGCTGGAGTTCAGGTGGCTTCTGCTGGTGGTAGTGAGCCGGTCTCCCTCTCTGATAAATGGAGGCAGGCATGATAGATGACAGGATTAAAAGAGAGAAGATGGGGCTGTGGAGGGCTGGGAAAACTTTGTCGTAGACAAGGGAAAAGGGTAAAAATGATATATATATATATATATATATATATATATATATATATATATATATATATATATATATATATATATATATATAGATATGGTGTTCAATTGGGAGAAGGGGCTTTAGGTATGATCTTCTTTAACAAAATTTTAATATTTAAAAACAGCTCTTATTGTTAGAATTAGAATATAAAAACTCTAGAACACATCAAACTATTTTGGTATATTTAATACAGGAATTATTTAGTTGGTTGTTTATCTACTAGTACAAAGTTTCACTGGGAGTCTTTCCTTTAATAATAGTTCATTATGAGTCAAACCTGTATGTACTCACTAAATACTCATTAAAATATATATTAGGAAGACTATACTGATAAAGAAAAGAGTCTTCTTATGTTTAAAGCATCAACAGAATCCTTATTCTGCTAGACTTCTTCATGGCGTGGGCTGTATAAGATCACAAATATGTGCTTTATTAAATTAAACACAGATTAAAGCCTGGAAAAAAAAAACAGTAAACTCATTGTAAAGCTTAGAAATCTCAGCTCATCTGAGCTACAGTAGCTTTTCTGTTAGCTCTATCCAGTCTAGCCAATCTCTGTTGACCTTGCTTATCAACAAGTTATGTTCATCTTCAGAACTGCTGCTAACTAGACATTTTTAATTTTATATTTTGCAGAAAATCCCAAGAGATCGTCAGTTCTAGAGATAATCAAACCAGCCCTTCTGACACCAACAATTGTGTCATGATCAAATTCAATTAAATCACATATTTTTTTCACTTTCTGATGAAGCTACATTGTGTTATGCTTTGCCCTGCATCCACATGATTGACTGACAATGCAGATTATAGCTTAAATAATGTTGATGCCATATTGAATCATACAATTTAAACATTTAAACATCTTCAAATAGTTCCACTCAAGGAGAACAGAGCCTTTCATGACAGGATATCCTTGCAAAAATTTACCAACACCTACACGCCATCATTGTCAGACAGAAAGGCAATAAAAGCAATAAAAAAAGCTCTGTATGGCCATCATGAAAATTATATTCTTTGCGGGACTATATACCTATTCACAGCTGTTGATGGATGGCGTATTGACTGCGCTCAGTCTGACCTCTCTCGCGACACTAAAAAGCTGCCTACATCCTTATTTCCACAACTTCCTCTCTCCCCAGAGTCTGTACTCTATAAATCTATGGTATCTCCTCCTCACTGTCCTCGCAGTCTTTGTTCTTTTGTTCCTCTCCACAGTTCAGTTCTTCTTCAGTTCTGTCTGGCGAGGACAGGGCAAAAGAGATAGAGCGGGATGAAAACAGACCTCAACTCATTTGTAATTTCACGGCAGCGAGACAGAGAAAATACCACCTAAGTGCCACCACTTCAGTGATTAAGGTGATATTGACAGCTGAATTATTTCTAGATTGCTTCACAAGAGATGTGGAGAAAGGCCCCTGGATTTAGGCTTTAAGAATGGATACAATTCGTCCTCCGCCCTGCCCTTGTTCGGTTCAGAATTTCTTTTTTCCCATTTTCACTCCTTCTCAGACCAGGAACTTGTTCTCCACGCTCACAAAAGCTTCTGGCTTGTCATCTATCGCTTTTTATCTGCAGTGTTTTAAAAGGCAGCTATGCACAAAGTGACAAAAGCCATGCCTGGCCGCATGGTAAGAGCCCTACGTCCACCCCGGCTGCCCCGTCCGGTCGGTAATGGCGATCAGAGTTAACAGGCGCCGCACAACGATAATTAAAAACCAGGACACAGGACCGCTGTGAGCCTGCTGTCAGAGCCAAAGCCGGAGAGTGTCAGCTTGCATCAGTCAACGCCTGTCAGGCCGGCTGACGCAAATACCAGGAATCTCAGTGGGCCGTGCTTTACCTGACAGCTGCCAAGGCAAAGCTGCGGCCCCCAAGGACCCGCGCTCTCCTCTGTGGAAAGCTCCCTCGTGGTCAACTGTCCACATTATGAGGCAAGATGGCTCGCAATGCTAAGCAAGGACGATTGACGATTGCCAGGCTCTGTCCCACACACCCACATCTATATATATATATATATATATGTAAGTCTACTTAGCAAAGAAAATCCAAATATTCACAAAAAAACAGGTTGGACAGATAATACAGACAGTCTTCTAACATCGCCATTCTTGAGAAGCACACATACAGGAGGGGACATAATGCTAAACAAAAGAAATTCAAACAAACACCCAATTTACCATAGTTGCCCAAATCATTCAATTTGGCCAAAAAAAAAAAATCAATAAAAATGGAGGTTGGAAAGTGCAATCTGATGGTGCAAACTTTTCACTCCCTTCTTGATGTCAGTCACAATGCTTTACGAGTGTCTTTTCACATTGCCATTCTTGAGCAGCACACATACAATACATAGGATAAGGCCTCAAAGTTCTTAAAAGTTCTCCCAATATTCTTAATCATGCCACAGACTTTAAAAATGGCAATTAAAATGGTCAAAAGCAAAGGGAGGGAAATCTCAGAGTGTAAACGTATCCAGATGCTTATGGAGGCGAAATTTGAGAACTTTGGGCTGGAGTTCAGGTGGCTTCTGCTTGTGGTACAAACCCATTCATCCATTCCTCTCCACTTGTAGAGACACGTTAACTTCTCAGTCACTTCGTGATGTAAGTCACACTGTCTTCTAACATTGCCATTCTTGAGAAGTACACATACAGTAGGACATAGGACAAGGTCCAAAGTTCTCAAAAAAGTTCTTAAACGTGCAATGGTCTTTCAAACTACAATCAAACTTTTCAAAGCAAAGGGAGAAAAAACTCAGATTTTAAAAATATCCAGACCTTTATGGACAAGACCTGAGGAGAGGGGAACTTTAAGAACTTTGAGCTGGAGTTCAGGTGGCTTTTTCCACAAAGTAGAGGTTAGATCGGGCCCAAAAAATCAGACCCGACCCAGCCCGAGCCCGTGCACGATAATTAAAAAACAGATGCCTACATCTCAGACTATTTTCTGGGCCACGGGTCAGGTCAGGTTCGGGCAGAGAATCTAAGCTCTACCACAAAGCCATTCTTGCATTCCTCCCCCTTTATATGCAGCCTTATTCACCTGCCACATTTTTTTTTTACACCAGGAGGGTAAAATAATGCTAGAGACTACACCATACAAATGCAAACAAACCCACATTTCACCATATTTGAACAAATGTATTAAATTTGGCCAAACTCAAAAAAAAAAAAATCTAAATAATCAACAAAAATGAGGGTCAGAAAAATCTGATGGTGCAAACGTTCCACTCACTTCTAGATGTCAGTCACATTGCTTTAATGAGTGTCTTTTCACTTGGCCATTCTTGAGGAGCACACATACAATACATATGACAAGGCCCACCATTCTCCCGGAGTTCTTAAAATTGCCAGATATAGTAAATACTTTCAAACGACATTAAATATTTAAAAAAGGGGAAATTTTAGATTCCAGATGTTTATGAACAGGGCCTAAAGGGGAAATAAATTTGAGAGTTAAGGTGGCTTCTGCTTGTGGTAGAAACTCGGATTAAATATTACAGGTTTATTCTTTTATTGTTTTTGCAGATTGCATTTTTCAATTTCCAAATAACAATTTTTATTTAAAACTGGACTAAGGTTTCTTTTTTTCTTTTCGATTTAAAGAAGTAGTATTTCTGAGTTGTGACGGCACGGCATCTGGTACGTGGTCTGGTAGGTTTCTTGTAGGTTAGGTGCAATTACTTCCTGCATTTAAACTGCATTTCCTAAACTAACAAAATAATTAAAAAAAATATACTTAAAATCACAGAATACATATTTCACACAGCAATTTATTAATATTAACCTGCATAACCTGTAGAAGTACTCTTTCACATACCTGGTGCAATTACACATTCTCACCAGAGATGTCTCTAAATCCCCATGTCCCCTAAACCTACACACTGTCGCTTTATAGAAGAAAAGTCTCAAATTGATTTTCTCCATACCTGCAGATTCCCTGATAGAAGCACTTTGAAGGCACAGAGCGAGCAGATGGAGCTCCCTCCCTCCTACCGATGCTTTTGCCCGTCGCAATTTAAGCGGAATATATACGTCAAGGCCTGAAGCAAGACAACTAATGGAAGCTGCTGAAAATTACACTCCCCCTCATGCACAATCATTTCTATCATTGTGCTCTGATGATGCAGAAGACTGTGAGATTTTGAAGATAAATGGGAGGTATGTGATAATGTGATGACTCAAAGAGCGAATGAAAGAAAAAAATAAAAAGCTGTAATCACCTATGGGCACCACGTCAGCATCAAGCGTGAATGAAAATTGAATTAAATGCAGTGTTTAAATGGATGGAATGTGGAATTATGCATACTTATCAGTGTTCACTTCGTATCTTCTTAAGTAAACTGTTTTTTTGCACATCATTTCAAGTTGCTTATCACTTTTATTAATCACTGGCTGTTCCAACTGTCTCTTTCTGAACTTTGCCTGTTTTGCCCCGTACAGTAACATTGTCTCAGCCTTGTGAAGAATAAAATCATATTTGCCAGATTCAGATCAAGACAATGCATTATTCCAGAAACGCCAATCGATGTTTTAGTGCTCCTACTCTAACTCTCCTTTGGTTTTACAGAGCCCCTGAGGAAACACAGTACAAAAAAAAACAGACTCTCACTGAACGAAAAGAAGATGACACTGGAAAAAAAGAAAGGGTTAGAGCCTTTTAAAACACAATCCAAGGACAAATGAAGGAGAACAAAGAAGTCAGCTAGCCCAGGGAGCATTTTCACACTGAGCCATGGCATTTTTTTTCTCCTCAGATTCAAGTAACACAGGAAAAAAAAAAAAAAAAAACATGGAAACAGTTTTTCCATAAACTGGAGCTTTAATGCCATGGGATTTAATGCCACACTTTTAAAGCAACACGTTTTAAGTGATTATATAGAAGGCACTACAACCCCAAATGAGAGAAAAAAAAATGTTGTGAGTATGAATCCAAGAGATTAACTTCATTTTATTTGCTAATGAAATAATACAATACAGTGCACTGGCATAAACCCATACCACAGAAAGATCCTGGCCTTTGGACTTTTTTATTGCTGATAACAGTCTGGATGGTCCTTTGGATGGTTCATCTTTAGTCCAAAGCTCACAGTATCCTATTCCTCCAAAGAAAGCTCTGGAATAACGAATGGTCGGACAACAATACTCATTTCCACTAGGTGATGGTCCATCCCAGATGCACCAGAGCCCAGAGAAGTCAATGCCAATTCTTATTAAGGGGCATTTGTAAATGTAACTCCACATTATAGTGCTTAACAGAGATTTGCTAAATTAAACCTTTGCCTCAGCCATCAGCAATTTAAGCCTTTGTGATTTAGGCACTGATATACTTTTCCAATTTCTTAAGGCATTTAATGATATAATACGCTCTAGAGGGAGAAATATGTAAATCCCTTCCAATCTTTCTTTGGGAACTACTCAAATGTTTGTTTTTGTTTTTTTGATATTCCAATAATTGTCTTATGCATTTGTTGAAAACTAGAGATTTAATGATCCAAATACACAGATGGAAATGCACGCTTTTCTTTGGACAGCGACATTATCTTGCAGCATAAAACACTATAAATAAGGAAACCTGTCACTGGGTGAATATCATCGACTTTTCAAGCTGATTGGCCCTATTTGGGTTGAAGGGTGGGACTTGTGGCGCAGTATGAGAGCTCCCAAATAAATGTATTTCAACCATTGTCTTGTCTTCTTTTTTATAAAACCCATCTTCCTGTACGAACCGGTACCACTTAAAACACTGCTGTTAAGCAAAAACATAAAATGTCTGTTACACTTTCCCATCAGAGAGTGAAGCTTCTGTGGTGAAGAGCTGTTCAGAGAGCGTGATCTACTTTCCTGAACTGCTTCAAAACGCTTCACAAACAGCTCCAACAAAAGTTGAAGAGGTGTCACACAATGCTCGTGGTCTTGATGGGATTTGTAATCCGTCAAAAAGAAATCTGCACCACTCGCCATAACAATGAGAGAGAGAGAGAGAGAGAGAGAGAGAGAAAGACAGAACATAAAGCTGACCCTTTTTATCACTCCCCAGCAGTGGCAGTTTTGCAGAGTGTGATGACTGCCAGCTTTTCCATGACGGAAAGGTGTCTGCAAATAGCGTTGAGTAATGGCGCACCATTAGCAGCACAGCTAGTACCTGCCATTTCTCTGCATTGTGCTTTTTGGTGGAACTAATATTATCACTAAAGTGCTTCATAAGCATGCATAATGAATTAGAATTTCCATGGTCGGATCTTAAATGGATTCATAATTCATAAACACCCAAAGTGAATCCTGTCCGTTTGAATCAAGGAAGTAAATAACAATTTGAGAACCTCTGGCGTGCTGTCAGGCAGATCACAACAATAAGCCCAATAACAAGGATAAAACCAATCCTGCAGCTGTCAGCGGAGTTTGTGATTAAAACAGACTGACAACAGCAAAGTTACTTCTGGTATGGCCTTCTATTGGCTTGTTTTTGTAGCGGATATTGACAAACTGTACACTGTGTACAAGGGTATACTCATGTTACTCATATATACTCATATTTGAAAGTTTTTCCGTATAATATAGACTATTTTAAATAAAAAGTTTAATTTTACAGAAATAAACAACACAAAAAAATGGCTAAGGGTTAATGTCAGCTACATCAATATAAAACGATTTAATTCCAGAGGCTCTTTGCTAGCTTACATCCCATCAACAGTCTATTTCCTCGCCTAAAAATAGCGTCAGAGTTTAGGAATAAATATACACTGATAAACATGGTGGTCTGGAAGTGGCATGTGTTCAGGTACATTTCTGCCATGTTTCTATTTTAGTGATGCACCACTGGTTGAAATGAACCTAGACAACAACAGTCAATCATCAGAATCCATTCCTATCGCTGTGCCCAGCGTGCGTACACCTCCGCTCGTTAGACACACACACGCAAATTTAACTCAACAATTAACAGAATAAATAATACAATAACATAGCTCTTTCCTTAAATGAACTGCTGGCATACCTTCACAGCGTGAACACACAGGTCATATACCCTCTGAGCAGCCCAAGTCATAACGAGCAGTGTTGGGCATGTTACTTTGAAAAAGTAATTAGTTATAGTTACTAGTTACTTCTCCAAAAAAGTAACTGAGTTACTAACTGAGTTACTCCACTATAAAAGTAACTCGATACCAGTAAAAGTAACTATTGCGTTACTTTAGTGTTACTCGCCCCCATAACCATAAGCCAGATGAATAGAGTGCACGACAGCAAAGACAAGTACCTGCATAGAGGTTTGTCCATGACAATTTTTTTGTTCGGGGACATAATGTGAACTCGACGTGCACATTTATACCTTTGACCTCAGTGAGTTTGAAATAGTGTCTGTATTTCCTTCTGGAAAAAGCTGTTTTGCTGCTGGAGTCCTCCTCACTCGCCATCTCTCGCTATGCGCTGTAACCACCCACCACTATGCATGCGCTCTAAACTCCTACCCACCTATTTTCTCTGATTGGCTGAAGACGTAATTTTACTTTACCTTAGGCAATCATTGCTTAGGCGTTTATCTCATCCTCCCCTCCCTTGTGACTCACACACACACAACGCACACACAAACACTTGCGTCTTTGTCTGTATGTGCGAAGTAAAAAAAAAAAAAAGTTAATTGAGCGGCTAAAGTAACGTGCAGTAACGGGGTGTCGGAAATGGTAACGGCGTTATAGTTACAGTCAGAGTACTTAGTTAGATTACTCACTACTGAGAAAAGTAACAGCGTAAGTAACTGCATAAATTGGCCATTAAATGGGTTCTGATCTTCTGATATTCTTCTAAAGTCACAACAATAGACAAACACAGTCTGCTTAAACTAATACCACACAAAAAAAAAGATATGTTTGCATGGTTTTATTGAATTGAACACAACATGTTGGGTGGAAAAAGTATGTGAACCCCTAGGCTAATGATTTTTAGACTTTTTTTTTTCTAAAAGCTAATTGGAGCCAGGATTGTGATTGGTTTTGTTGGTTAAAGCTGCCTTGCTCTCTAAAAAAAAAGAACACATACCAGTTCTGAGTTTGCTCAAAACTCAAGAAACATAAAAAGGAGTAGACAGGGCCTTTAATAACACAAACCCTTTGACACAGCTGGGTTGGAAATACAGTATAAGATAAAATGGGTCTCTGTTGCTGCCACCAACTGGGGTTATTTTGACATAATAACCTCCAGAGCCAAAGCAATGCAGTGTAGGGCTTCAAAGCATTGCTCTCGTTTTCAATTAACTCCTACTCAGGGAGGAGAACAATGATTGTGCTACCAAGACAGCGCCCATTCTCAAATGTGCGTGACCTTTAAAAGAACATGTTTGGCAGGACAATAAGTCTTATGTTTCATTCATTACATCCAGAAAATTAAATATACACAAGATACACCCCCCCCCTGTATTTAATATTTATTTAATCACAGTGTCGGGTACCTTATGCGGAAGACATAGCTTTGAGCTGCTGATTTCCTCCCGTCTAATAGGATCATTGCGTTTAGATATCCGTCAGTGTTTTGCTTCTATGAGAAAGTTATTAATCAAAGGGGCAAAATTCATCTGAAAGCGAATGCAAAGCCACTCATTTATATTCCGAGTTAATCAAATATTTAATGATGAGCAAGTTGAGCTGTGTTCATTTCTGCACTCTTCGACATGGACCACTGATAACGTGAATGTAAGGAGAAATTGATAGAGGCTTGAAATTGGTAGCAAAGTGAATGAAAAAGAAAAAAAAGGAGAGAAAGAGAGAGAGAGAGAGAGAGAGAGAGAGAGAGACGCAGACAGTCGCTTTCAGAAATAATGCTGACTGAAGCGATGCGGTCTGCAGTTTAGTAGCGTACATAAAAAGAAAGGGAAAAAAAAGAAGGAGAAGAAGAAATTCCAACAGAATTAAAGAAATTAATCAAAGCTTGTTTGTTCTGCTATGAATCCCAAGACATGATTTACTGCAGGCACGCCCTGGAAGGAGCAGGGAAATTTGTTTCTGTTGACTGCAAAGTTTCTGCAAGTCTCCTGGTATATCCAGAGTCGGCGTTACGCTGAAAAAAAAAAAAAAAAAAGCTTTCTGTTGAGTTTGTTCATTTGTCCAGTCTTATTTCACATTCCTTTAGTGCAAAAACTAACAAACAAACAAAAAAAAACTAAAGCTGGATTTAAATAAAAAAGCACTGATAGACTGCTTGAGTGTTTTATTTTTGTTTTTTGTCATTTTTACGGCTCCAACTCAAAAAAAAAAAAAGCTGGCAGGGTATGGAAAATTTAAAAAAAGTGTTTCTCATATTTATTTTGACTTTCTTTTTTTTATATTTGAACAGTGTGAACCCACAAGATATCACCCGTAATGATTTCCTTGGATACTTGGTGGATACTTGGTGGCCAAGGTAAAGCATTAACAATTCATCTGGCTGAGGCCCGAGCATCATCAAAAAATTGTAGGGTCATAAATGGTTTGGGAATTGGAAGATGATGATCTCTGCATAAATATCTAAGATGAGAGGGCAAAGTTCATTTTTGAAGCATCTGTCTTGGTCCAAAAAACTGGTCAAAAAAGGAAAAAAAGCTACTCCTTAACAACACATGCATGAGGCAAATTTAGTCCCAACTCACTTATGTTCAAAAGAAGAAAAATCACAGAAAAATAAAAAAATTGACAAACAAAAGAATGCACACTGTATTCTTGCATAACTCAGCATACAATTTTGTCTTTTGTCAGATTAGACACAAAATGGCATGAAAGTGCTTCCCTTTCCCTTGTCCTATAATAAATAGACTCACATAGGCTACTTTTGAGATAGCATATCTCTTGGTAGTGTACCTCCTGGTGAGAGATCATTGACTGCTAGACTTATCTCTTTAATGCCCTCAAAGACATTTTGTCCAGTTCACAGTCTTTAAGAGGGGTCACATTATTGGACTGAGAAAAGCAAGATTATCCTTTTTTTATGAATTCACTAGTGAAATTAGCTAAGAGGCTAAATGAAATGGGAAAGGATTTTCTTTAACGAGGTAGATTACATAAAACTACTGCTATTACTAACTATAATTTGCTATTTGGACGATGTGACATCTCATAGGCCAAATGTAGTCCCACCCAACTTAAATTTGCAACAGAATAAAAGTTCTGAAAAATATACATTAATTGACAGAGCAGTAATATACTTTGTGTGCATACCTTTGAGTACAGTGCTTTTTTTTTCAGGTAGATTTGGTACAATAATGTTACAGGTGTGGTCTGAATAGACACTAGATCTTGCCACAGGGCAAGGAATAAAAGTGCTTCACCTTGCTCATCTATAGTAAAAAGGCTCTCAGAGATTACTTTTGTATCTCTTGGTAGTGTAGCTCTTGGTGAGAGATCATTGACTGCTAGACTTGCCTCTTACACGCACAACCATCGGACTGAGAAAAGCAAGACAATTGTTTCAGTGAATGTGAAGCATACTGCTAACTCTAATTTCGTCGCTGTCCAATCAAAAAACACTTATCTCCATGTTTGTCGATGTTTAGTTTACTACATAATTTGAACAGACAAACTGTCCCTTACACTGTGCCAAAATTTCTTGATGAACGGACCAATAGAAAATCTTCAAAATGACCTGAAATAAACTCTTTTTACATTGACTTCCACTGAAAGTTTACAAGTTTTTTGTCTCTCCTGTAAAGTTGCTGTTTTGGACAGTGACGATTTGTTCTTTGGATGATCTGACATTTAATAGGCCAAATATAGTCTCATACAACTCAAATCCAACAGAAGAAAACTAAGTAAAACTAAAATATAAAAAAAAATAATAATCTACCGTAACTGAAATATTCACTTATTGACAAAAAAAGAATAATAATGCGCATCACAAGCGGGTTTAAAAGTGCTTCCCTTGCTCCCCTATAGTAAAAAGGCTCATAAAAAGAATGAGCCTACTTTTGTATTTCTTGGTAGTGTACCTCCTGGTACCAAAAAAAAAAAGAAAAACCCTTGACTGCTAGACTTGCCTCTTTGATGTACTAAAAAAAACATCTTGACAGACATTACGAGCCCCTTCCAAATATGAATTGCCTATGAAACATAATGTTTTCTCTGCCAGTGCCTGAGTTTAAATTCATATTGCAACAAAAACTATAGATAATAGTTAAAAGAGAATCGTGAGAATGAAAAAAAAAAAAAAGCTAAAAAAAAAAGCCACTCAGCACAGTACCAGCACATGATAGGAACAGTTTCCATATCTGACCATACAACATCCAGCTGGTGCCTCCATCTTAGCGGCCATGCCAGGAGAACAGATGCACTGCCGAACAAAACAAGTAAACACGAATCCCGTCAGGGGAAAAGCCAGGTAAATATCAACACCTCATCCACTCCTCTGGCTGGAGCACAAGCTCCTGCTGCTCTACTCGCTCAGCTTCCTTACCCTGCCTCAGACTCCAAGGGCACTGGACCAAATTAAACAGCGTATCCCCCTGCAGCCCTGGCGGCCGGGACCGAAGGGGGGTCCCTGCCGGACGGGGTCAGCGGTGGCCGTAATTGCTGCCTGCTCTTGGTGGACGGTTAACCAGGGAACAGGTGCTTAATGTTTAGAGGTGTTTTGGGATTTGTAGGCGAGAGCAGGGAGATTCCCTGGGCTGTAATAGCCCCGCTCTCGTGTCCGGAAAGCCGCTGGGGTGAGTGATGATGTGCTAAAGATTTCCTGGCAAGGTGATCGACCTGGCACTCTCCCTATTTGTCAACAAAGCCAGCGAGAGCGGGAGAGAGAGGGGGCACCATCTTAGGTGTGAGCGCCGTCCCCAAGCGAACGCCGCTTTGCCTTCTGCTGCCGCTCGTCAAGGAATTCCGTGTCCACTGGCTATTTGTGTTGTCTGGGAGCCTGTACCTGGGAGAGAGATTATGTTTGGAAGCAGCCCGTTTATAAAGTCAACATCCCTGGCAAAGTGGGTTAATTGGCTCGTTGAACGGCTCACAGAGGGAAATGAACACATGGGACTGAACCACTTGGACATCTGGTCGTTATCCATTATCCACTATGCCACATCACGCACGGCTAAGGCAATATGATGCAGCAGTACATCTTTTTAGAAACTTCTGTTCAGATTTTGACACATTTTTGCACGTGATTTAAAAAAAAAAAGTATTGAAAAATCTGCTTTTTTACTGCTTACATTGAGGTAAAAGTTTGGTACCACTTTAAAATAAGGCACCGTTATAATAAAGGGTTTATGAATAGAGAACAATGGACAAATTCTGTAATAGAGTAAGTGTACTTACACATGTGTGATAGTGTGTGTGATAAGTTGAGTATAAACTTATCCAACAGCTATTGTCTAGTATGTAATTAGGGCTGATTGAGTACACACACATTGTTACACATGTGTAAGTACACTTGCTCTATTACTTGTGTAAGTACACTCACCCTGGTACACATGTGTAATTACATAACCTGTTCCTCTGTCTTTAATCTGTAACAATGTGTACTTCATCAGTAGTTACACTGTAGTTACATGGATTGTTACCGTGTAACTTCATAGTACTTAGGGACACTTATTATAAAGTGGGACCAATAAATGAATAAATAAATAAATAAATAATAATGAAAAAATCTGCCTGGTGCTTGCTTATGTATTCTGTCACAGTAATAAGACATGTAATAAACTATCATCAAACTCCTTATACTTCCTTTAATTAATATACACCATAATCTAACTATTACTGAAAAAGAAAAAAAAAAACAGGTGCTACATACAATTTTTATCAAATTGTGATTAATTCCATGCAGATTGGCAAATTCTGGAAGTATTTAAGTCTCAAATTATGACATTTGTGAGCAGCTCAATGTCTTCTGGTATAAAGGAAAATAATAGCATGTGGCTGTCTCCTAACATAACTGTGTTATAACAAGTGAGGACAAGGTGAACTGACAAAAATGAAGAAAAAAAACATATAAAAATTGACTGGGGTTTAAAGGGTAAATGGTTATTAATTAGGTTATAAACTCGTAATAAGCAGTTACAACACATAGAACAAATAGAAAGGGCAACAGTCGCCTGTCATGTACCAAATAGTAATTTCACATTAATTTATACCATATTTAATGACTAAACTAATGACTTTGTATGTGTATGTGTTGTAAGAGCTTATTAAAGGTACTTTAATGTACTTACAACTTCATTTATAACCATTATTATAAACTTTAAAAACTATTTGTTAACCCTTTATAAAGAAGCCTTATTTTAAGGTGGCACCATTTTCGTCTTGGTCATTATGAAACTTAACATGTTCTTTGCAGATCTTGGTGCACATTTTCTCGGTCAGCTTTATGAACTTGTCACCTGAAATGGTGACAGGTTAATTAGTTATATTATGGCAGGAACTACTCAACTAAGCTACTAATCTAAGAAGTAAGAAAAAACAACTAATTAAAAAAAATGAAGGTCAGTCAATCAAAAAAAAAATAAAATAAATCAAGAACTTTGAAAGGATTCTCAAGTGCAGTTGCAAAAAAACATAAAAAACTTTATGTTGAAACTGGCACTCAAGTGTTAGCTCTGTTGCACAGGATAAGTTTAACAGAGTTACCAGCCTCAGAAACCAACCTAGCAGCACGTCAAATAAGAGTCCACGTAAATTTTGGTAGCATAGTGTCTAATATGAAAATATCTCAATAAGCCACAGGGATAGTAGGATATACTTGTACTGAAATTGTGAGAAATATATATATATATATAGAAATATTAATATTGGGATAGCCTGAGACAGAACTGCAGCTCTATTTAAGTCCTTCTGGACTAAAGCCCATACTTCCAGTGTGTGTTAGATCCATACATTATTCATTTGTAATTTTTCAAGACTGTTGATTAAGAAATAAAAGGTAGATAATGGTAATCCTGGTATAGAGTTCTGTTCAATAGAGAATCATCTGTTCTTGGCCATCAATGAGGTTACCAAACCAATTTTGTGCTTCAGTAAGTCAGTAAAAAGTAGTTAGGAGTATTCAAATCAATAAAATGATAAGGGTGCCCATACTTTTGCACCGGTCAAATTTTGGTTTAATGCATATTGCACATTTTCTGTTAGTACAATAAACCTCATTTCAATCCTGAAATATTACTGTGTCCATCAGTTATTAGATATATCAAACTGAAATGGCTGTTGCAAACACCCAAATATTTAGAACTTAAAATGATTAAGATTAATAGGGGTGCCCACATTTTTTCATATGATTGTATACTGGTGAGGGGTTTCCAAGCCACCCCTCTGAGGTAACACTTCAAAATAGATTTCCGTACTGGTATTCTTTTCTTCTTCCTCTTTCTTACCCATTTTTGTCTTCCCCTTAACTTCCTCCCATGCCTTTTCATGTTCCCCTCTTTTTATGTCTTCTCATTTTCCTTCTTCTTCTTTCTTTTCTTCTTCTACATGTCCCCCTTTCTCCTCCCTACACTTTCTAACCTTCTCCTTTTACCTCGTCTTCTCTTCTCTTTCCTTCCCTTTCTTCTTCATCCTTTACCCATTCTTACTTTTCTGTTATTTTCCTCCTTCTCTTTCATTTGATTATCCTTCTTCTTCTTCTTCTTCTTCTTCTTCTTCTTCTTCTTCTTCTTCTTCTTCTTCTTCTTCTTCTTCCTTATATTGCCTTCTCCTTACTCTCATCTACTTCTTCCTTTTTTCTTTTATTCTCCCAGTCCATCTCCTTACCTCTAGTTCTCCTTCCTTTTCCTCTTCTTCTCCATCAGTTCCTTCTCTTCCTCTTTCTCCTCCACATTCAACCCTCTACCCATTATCTCCTCTCCCTTATTCTACTTCCATAACTTCTTTTTCTCCTAATCGTCCTTTTACTCTCCCTTTTTTCTTTTTTCTTCCAGTCCATCTTCTTCACTTCTTACCATTTGTTCTCCTTCCTTTTCCACTTCTTCTTTTCATCATTTCCTCCTGCCCCTGCATATTCACTCCTCTTCCCATCACCATATCCTTCTTCGTCTTCGTCCTCATCTTCTTCTTTTTCTTCTTCTTCTTCTTCTTCTTCTTCTTCTTCTTCTTCTTCTTCTTCTTCTTCTTCTTCTTCTTTTTCTTGTTCCATTTATAATACCTTCTCATCATTCTCCTTCTCTGTCCCCTTCTTCAGTTTTCTCCCTATCTGTTTCCTTCTCTTTTTACCCCTTCTTCCTCTTCCTTTTCCTGTTCTTCTTTATCATTTCCTCCTCCCTCCCTTTCTTCTTCTTTTTCTTCTTCTTCTTTTTCTTGTTCCATTTATAATACCTTCTCATCATTCTCCTTTCCTTCTTCTTTTTCTTCTTTTCTTCTCCCAGTCCATCTCTTTAACCTTTTTCTCCTCCTCCTTCTCCTCCTCTTCGTCCTCCTTTTCTCCTAATCCTCTTTTTCTGTCTCCTCCTTCTTTAGTTTTCTACCTGTCTGTTCCCTTTTCTTTTAGCCCCTTCTTCTTCTTCTTCTTCTTCTTCTTCTTCTTCTTCTTCTTCTTCTTCTTCTTCTCCCTTTCCCTCTTTTTCTCCATCATTTCCTCCTCTCCCTCCATATGCACGCTCTTTTCATCACTACCTCTTCCTTTTTCTTCTTTTTCTTCTTCTTCTTCTTCTTCTTCTTCTTTTTCCATTTTTCCATCGCCTTTGTCGTCACCAGCAGTAGAATTTATCCAGCCCCACTTTTCAATATCACTCCACACCTCCACAGCTTAGAGCCATCCTCACTCCATCGCACCAGGCTAAACTCATGCTGTAATTATGGAGGCTTTAATGAGCTGAATCAGGTGTGCTGGAACACAGAGAATCACTCAGCTATGCAGGGCAGGGGAATTGCAGCGCTGGCTTTGGAAAACACTGGTGTAGGTTAAATAGTTGTCTAGCGTGGCTGAGCCACATCAGCAGAGTCCTAAGCGTGCCAGGCTTTCTAAGTGGGCATTCACGCCTGGCTACACCTTATCAAGAGCGCTCCACCGCCGTGTTGCTCACTGCAAAATTCATATTCTGCGAGGCTTTTTAAAGCTCAAAGTTTTCTGCTTGTGACCTCAGCAAAACGTTTATATGTATTTCGGCCCCCAGCGCACACCAGAGGTGTTGAAATGAGAATTTATATTTTCTGGCAAGGCTGAGTCGAGAGTGTGAATGCGGTCGGCGCTACCTGCGGGGCCTCTGCACTCGGCAGGTTGTACAACACAACAGCCAGCGACTCCAGCCCACTGCGTATTTATCTGTTTTGGGGAAAAGCGTATTTTACATTCTGTATTACTATTGGAAGGATTCACTATTCATCATACTGCATGTCTCGTTTCAGGCTCAGCCATGCTTTGGTGTAGAATATGTAATCATCAGAGACCAGGAGACAAAATGACTCCAAGACTGTGGAGATAGTATTTGTCTAGACTGCAGGACATAATCTCGAGTGTCAGCGCAGAGCTGTTTGATTATAAATGTATTTACTGATAGAATAAGCCCTGATTAGTCGGCCGGTCGTGTTTGTTTGTTCAGGGGTCATGAGGAAAACCTGCTACAAATGCTAAATGAGATTTCACAGGGCTGTGAAAAAGATTTTGCATCCTTTTAGATTCCTTCAATTTTTGCATATTTGTAAGAATGAAATGTTTCAGATAATTTAAATAATTTTAATACCAGATAAAGACAACACAAGTAAACAAAAATGCAATGCAATGAGTCCTTTTATGATGAAACACTGTAAAGATAGGGTCATGCTACCATTATTTGAGGTTCCGTGTTTAAGCTGCATTTGTATTTGTCCATTATGATAGATAGATAGATAGATAGATAGATAGATAGATAGATAGATAGATAGATAGATAGATAGATAGATAGACAGACAGACAGACAGACAGACAGACAGACAGACAGACAGACAGATAGATAGTATATTTACCACAGAATGTGATAGAGGTGAGTTTTTGAAAAGCCCATTCATTTCCACCATAGACAAATACAGATTAGACACAGAACCCCAAATATGGGCATACAAAGACTACAGAATGACGCATGACTGCAGTGGTCTATTATGTACACACTACTTTATG
The DNA here is from genome assembly GCF_023375975.1 of Astyanax mexicanus. Taxonomy (NCBI): domain Eukaryota; kingdom Metazoa; phylum Chordata; class Actinopteri; order Characiformes; family Acestrorhamphidae; genus Astyanax; species Astyanax mexicanus. Next base: position 11,575,611 of record NC_064421.1, read on the forward strand.
CTATTTTTGAAATACATTACCGATATTCCAAATAAATTGGAATATGAGATATATTTAAGTCAGTAATTATTGTAGGGTTTACATAAAAGCTTGTCACTTACATTCCTTTTTTTTTTTTTTGCACTATAAATTGCAAATTCTCAAAAAAATCGACCAGTCAGATTGTAAGGAGCAGTAAAGCCACTCCGCTAAAGTATAGTATTATAAAGGAGTTTCAGTAAAGTTTCTCCAGCACAGAGGCTGGAGCACTATTAGCATTAATCACTAACCGCAGCACTAGCTTTTTAGCCAAATATATTGGACTGTAGCCTTCATGTTTATCATGTTAAAACAAGCAACGTGGGACGAACAGCTAGCTGATAGTGCCCTGGCTTACCAGAACACTCAGGGTTCCTCAGTGTAGCATTGTCAGTTGGCATTTACTAGTGCTAAGTACCCTAATAAACAGTTTTCAGAAGAGAAATCTGTGTGGATCACTTTGTGACGCCTTTGTCCCTTACTATTGTCGCTTAAAATGCGTCTTATAATCTGGTGCACCCTATGTATAAAAATAGACCAGAAAAAGATGTTCATTGATAGTGCACCTCAATAATATGGTGGTAGAGGCCAGTCTGCCTATCTATCACAGCATCACGCTGTGAATCCCAAAAGCATCAAAGCTGGAAGCGGGATGAATTTTTCATTTTTCCTCTACTCAAGCATGAATAGCAAAGAGCGGGCAATACATAGTATCCATTTAACCTCATCTGCTCATGGCAATCACTTTTTTTTTTTTTTTTTTTCCAGCAGTCCTCACTGCTCTCTGCTCGTTTGGTCTCTTTCTCGCTATAGCTGCTGTGGAAGAACAGATGCTACGTTCTGCAGCTAGTTAGCGCTCGGCTGGCTAATTCCAGCAGGCTCTGTGTGAGCTTTGATGTCTTTCTACCTGCAGTGATCGCTCTTTTACTTACTGCTGGATAGTCTGCAGCACACATTCCTGAACCACGGCTCGCTCCTATCTTATCTCTGTCCTTGTGCTAATCTATCAGCTGGACTGTGTGAATTGGACTGGTGTCCCCTGTGGAACTTCTATGGCAGGTTGTAAAACGAGCATTGGTGGGCGATTGTAAGCCAGTGTGTGTGTGTGTGTGTGTGTGTGTGTTGCAGGCGTGTGCAGAGCGGGGGGTGGGTTTGTTGAGGGGGCTGGAGCACCTGCCCCTTTGGCTCTTACTTCCCAAAGTGCCCTTTTGTTAATTTTGTATTTTTATTTATTGTAAGTGTGTGTGTGTGAAAGTCATACCCGTTTTGGACGGGAAATACCGTATTTCACCCCTTTTTCACGTATTAGTATTATCTTATAAATTTCAAGTATTATATTAAATAAAACAAAAAAAAAACAGTATTAATCAGGAGACAGGCCGCTGACTGCTGTGTGAATGGGAAAGCTCTTAACGCCAATCATGGTGCCGGTTCATGGATAGAATCCCGGATTACAGGAGAAACAGCCAATCAGCTTCCTGGTTCTGATGTTAAAACACATCTGGACATACAGGGATTATTCTAAAAGAAAGGTAACGGTAGATGAGACTGTTTCTGATAGTTGGTAATAAAAATACACGTCTGAATCAAAACACACAGATTAAACCTACTGTGTGCTTAATAAACTGCAGCTTGTGTCAAGTCAGTTAGCTTAACTTTGGAATTAGCTAGATAAGCAGTCAATATATATATATATATATATATATATATATATATATATATATATATATATATATATATATATATATATATATATATATATATACAATGTAGGTATACAATACTCTTCAATAAATACAAAGAAATTACTTATTAACAAAAATGTGTAAAATATGAAATTGTGAAAAAAAAAAATATATGTGCCTACAGAAA